>NC_053022.1:303629658-303929658 GCF_003073215.2 Triticum urartu
TCCTCTTGCCAATACTGAATCTTGTGAAATCAATACTGCTTTGTTGAATCTTGTTATGAAAGATCAATTCGCCGGCCTTCCTAGTGAAGATGCCGCTACTCATCTAAATAGCTTCGTTGATTTATGTGATATGCAAAAGAAAAGAGATATCGATAATGATGTCGTTAAATTGAAGCTATTTCCTTTTTCGCTTAGAGATCGTGCTAAAGCTTGGTTTTCGTCTTTGCCTAAAAATAGTATTGATTCTTGGAACAAGTTCAAAGATGCTTTTATCTCTAAGTATTTCCCTCCCGCTAAGATCATCTCTCTTAGAAACGATATTATGAACTTTAAACAACTTGATCATGAACATGTTGCACAAGCTTGGGAGAGAATGAAATTAATGATACGTAATTGCCCTACTCATGGTTTGAATATGTGGATGATTATACAAAAAATTTATGCCGGATTGAATTTTGCTTCTAGAAATCTTTTAGATTCGGCCGCGGGAGGTGCTTTTATAGAAATCACTTTAGGAGATGCTACTAAACTCCTAGATAATATTATGGTTAATTATTCTCAATGGCATACTGAAAGAACTTCTAATAAAAAAGTGCATGCGATAGAAGAAATCAATGTGTTGAGTGGAAAGATGGATGAACTTATGAAATTATTTGCTACTAAGAGTGTTTCTTCTGATCTTAATGATATGCCTTTGTCTACTTTTATTGATAATAACAATGAATCTATGGATGTGAATTTTGTTGGTAGGAATAATTTTGGTAACAACGCTTATAGAGGGAATTTTAATCCTAGGCCATATCCTAGTAATCCTTCTAATAATTATGGGAATTCCTACAACAACTCTTATGGAAATTATAATAAGACACCCTCTGAATTTTGTTAAAGAGTTTATGAATTCACAAAAGAATTTTAATGCTTCACTTGAAGAGAAATTGCTTAAAGTTGATGATTTGGCTAGGAATGTTGATAGAATTTCTCTTGAGGTTGATTCTTTAAAGCTTAGATCTATTCCTTCTAAGCATGATATCAATGATTCTCTCAAACCATGAGAATTTCCATTGATGAGTGCAAGGAAAGAACCGCTAGGATGCGTGCTTCCAAAGATGCCTTTATTAAAGCGTGTTCTTCCAATTCCTATCAAAATCAAGATGAAGATCTAAAAGTTATTGATGTGTCTCCTGTTAAATCTTTGTTTTGCAATATGAATCTTGATTAAACTGAATATGATCTTCCTTTACCTAGAAGGCGTTCTAAAAATTCGGAGTATTTAGATCTTTATGATGAAATTGATGAAAGTGGGATTGAAAGAAATAAAAATCTAGATGTTGCTAAACCCACTATATTAGATTTCAAGGAATTTAATTATGAAATTTGCTCTTTAATTGATTGTATTTCCTTGTTCCAATCCGTGCTAAATTCTCCACATGCTTATAGTCAAAAGAAAGCCTTCACCGAACATATTATTGATGCCTTGATGCAATCTTATGAAGAAAAACTTGAGTTGAAAGTTTCTATCCCTAGAAAACTCTATGATGAGTGGGAACCAACTATTAAAATTAAAATTAAAGATCATAAGTTTTATGCTTTGTGTGATTTGGGTGCTAGTGTCTCCACTATCCCCAAAACTTTGTGTGATTTGCTAGATTTCCGTAATTTTGATGATTGCTCTCTAAACTTGCATCTTGCGGATTTTCTACTATTAAGAAACCTACGGGAAGAATTAATGATGTTCTTATTGTTGCAAATATAAATTATGTGCCCGTAGATTTCATTGTTCTTGATATAGATTCCAATCCTTCTTGCCCTATTATTCTTGGTAGACCTTTCCTTAGAACGGTTGGTGCGATTATTGATATGAAGGAAGGGAATATTAGATTTCACTTTCCATTAAAAAAGGGCATGGAAAACTTTCCAAGAAATAAAATAAAATTGTCATATGAAACTATCATGAGAGCCACTTATGGATTGCCTACCAAAGGTGGCAATACCTAGATCTATCCTCGCTTTTATGCCTAGCTAGGAGCGTTAAACGATAGCGCTTGTTGGGAGGCAACCCAATTTTATTTTTATTCCTTGCTTTTTTCTCCTGTTTAGTAATAAATAAATTATTTAGCCTCTGTTTTGGTTGTGTTTTTTGTGTTTAATTAGTGTTTGTGCCAAGTAGAACCGTCGGGAAGACTTGGGGAAAGTCTTGTTGAACTTGCTGTAAAAAACAGAAACTTTAGCGCTCACGAGAACTGCTGTCATTGTTATTTGGAGAGTGCTATTTGGTTAATTATTTTTGCAGATGATTAATAAATAAATTCCTCACGTCCGTCAATTTATTTGAAAAATTTTGGGGTTCCAGATATTGTGCTAGCTACATATTACTACAGACTGTTCTGTTTTGACAGATTCTGTTTTTCGTGTGTTGTTTGCTTATTTTGATGAATCTATGGTTAGTAAAATAGTTTATAATCCATAGAGAAGTTGGAATATAGTAGGTTTAACACCAATATAAATAAATAATGAGTTCATTACAGTACCTTGAAGTGATTTTTGTTTTCTTTCGCTAACGGAGCTCACGAGTTTTCTACTTTAAGTTTTGTGTTGTGAAGTTTTCAAGTTTTGGGTGAATTCTTGTGATGGATTATGGAACAAGGAGTGGCAAGAGCCTAAGCTTGGGGATGCCCATGGCACCCCCAAGATAATCCAAGGACACCAAAAAGTCAAAGCTTGGGGATGCCCCAGAAGGCATCCCCTCTTTCGTCCACTTCCATCGGTAATTTACTTGGAGCTATATTTTTATTCACCAACATGATATGTGTTTTGCTTGGAGCTTATTGTATTATTTGTGTCTTTGGTTGTTAGTATGCCACAATCATCCTTGCTGTACACACCTTTTGAGAGAGCCATACATGAATTAGAATTTGATAGAATACTCTATGTGCTTCACTTATATCTTTTTGAGCTAAGTAGTTTTGCTCTATGTGCTTCACTTATATCTTTTTGAGATAAGTAGTTTTGCTCTATGTGCTTCACTTATATCTTTTTGAGCTAAGTAGTTTTTCTCTATGTGCTTCACTTAGATATTTTTAGAGCACAGTGGTGGATTTGTTTTAAAGAAACTATTGATCTCTCATGCTTCACTTAAATTATTTTGAGAGTCTTAATAGCATGGTAATTTGCTTAATAATAACATGCTTGGTATTCAAGATTTGTGAAACTTTCTTTTGAGTGTGTTGAATACTAAGAAAAGTTGGATGCTTGATAATTGTTTTGAGATGTGGAGGTAGTAATATCAAAGTCATGCTAGTAGAGTAATTGTGAATTTGAGAAGTGCTTGAGTTAAAGTTTGCAAGTCCTGTAGCATGCACGTATGGCAAACGTTATGCAACAAATTTGAAACATGAGGTGTTATTTGATTGTCCTCCTTATGAGTGGCGGTCGGGGACGAGAGTTGGTCTTTTCCTACCAATCTATCCCCCTAGGAGCATGCGCGTAATACTTTGGTTTTTGATGGCTTGTAGATTTTTGCAATAAGTATATGAGTTCTTTATGACTAATGTTGAGTCCATGGCTTATACGCACTCTCACCCTTCCATCATTGCTAGCCTCTACGGTACCGTGCATTGCCCTTTCTCACATTGAGAGTTGGTGCAAACTTCTCCGGTGCATCCAAACCCCGTGATATGATACGCTCTGTCACACATAAACCTCCTTATATCTTCCTCAAAACAACCACCCTACCTACCTATTATGGCATTTCCATAGCCATTCCGAGATATATTGCCATGCAACTTTCCACCATCCAGTTTATCATGACACATTCACCATTGTCATATTGCTTAGCATGATCATGTAGTCGACATAGTATTTGTGGCAAAGCCACCGTTCATAATTTTTTCATACTTGTCACTCTTGATTCTTTGCATATCCCGGTACACCACCGGAGGCATCCATATAGAGTCATACCTTGTTCTAATATCGAGTTATAATCATTGAGTTGTAAATAAATAGAAGTGTGATGATCATCATTCAATAGAGCATTATCCAAAAAAAAGAGAAAGGCCAAAGAAAAAAAGAAGGCCCAAAAAAATAAAAAAAATAAAAGGGGGCAATGCTACTATTCCTTTTTTCCACACTTGTGCTTCAAAGTAGCACCATGTTCTTCATATAGAGAGTCTCTTGAGTTATCACTTTCATATACTAGTGGGAATTTTCATTATAGAACTTGGCTTGTATATTCCAACAATGGGCCTCCTCAAGTGCCCTAGGTCTTCGTGAGCAAGCAAGTTGGATGCACACCCACTTAGTTTCTTTTGTTGAGCTTTCATACATTTATAGATCTAGTGCATCCGTTGCATGGCAATCCCTACTCCTTGCATTAACATCAATCGATGAGCATCTCCATAGCCCATTGATTATCCTCATTGATGTGAGACTTTCTCCTTTTTGTCTTCTCCACATAAACCCCATCATTATATTCTATTCCACCCATAGTGCTATATCCATGGCTCACACTCATGTATTGCGTGAAAGTTTATGAGTTTGAAATTATTAAGGTATGAAACAATTGCTTGGCTTGTCATCGGGGTTGTGCATGATGAGAGAATTCTTGTGCGACAAAAATGGAGCATGAATAAACTATATGATTTTGTAGGGATGGACTTTCTTTGGCCATGTTACTTTAAGAAAACATAATTGCTTTGTTGGTTTGCTTGAAGTATTATTATTTTTATGTCAATATGAACTTTTGTCTTGAATCTTCCTAATCTGATTATTCATACCACAATTAAGAAGATTTGCATTGAAATTATGCCAAGTAGCACTCCGCATCAAAAATTCTCTTTTTATCATTTACCTACTCGAGGACGAGCAGGAATTAAGCTTGGGGATGCCTGATACGTCTCCAACGTATCTATAATTTTTGATTGCTCCATGATATATTATCTACTTTTTTGGACTATATTGGGCTTTATTTTCCACTTTTATATTATTTTTGGGACTAACCTATTAACCGGAGGCCCAGCCCAGAATTGCTGTTTTTTTGCCTATTTCAGTGTTTCGAAGAAACGGAATATCAAACGGAGTCCAAACGGAATGAAACCTTCGGGAACGTGATTTTCTCACCGAACGTGATCCAAGAGACTTGGACCCTACGCCAAGGCATGAGAAGGCGGTCACGAGGGTGGGGGACGCCCCCCCTAGGGCGCGCCCCCTGCCTCGTGGGCCCCTCGGAGCTCCACCGACGTACTTCTTCCTCCTATATATACCTACGTACCCCAAAACGATCAGAACAGGAGCCAAAACCTAATTCCACCGCGCAACTTTCTGTATCCACAAGATCCCATCTTGGGGCATGTTCCGGAGCTCTGCCGGAAGAGGGCCGTCATCACGGAGGGCTTCTACATCATCATAGCCCCTCCGATGAAGTGTGAGTAGTTTACCTCAGACCTTCGGGTCCATAGTTAGTAGCTAGATGGCTTCTTCTCTCTTTTTGGATCTCAATACAAAGTTCTCCCCCTCTCTCGTGGAGATCTATTCGATGTAATCTTCTTTTTGCGGTGTGTTTGTTGAGACCGATGAATTGTGGGTTTATGATCAAGTCTATCTATGAATAATATTTGAATCTTCTCTAAATTCTTTAATGCATGATTGGTTATCTTTGCAAGTCTCTTCAAATTATCCGTTTGGTTTGGCCGACTAGATTGGTAGTTCTTGCCATGGGAGAAGTGCTTAGCTTTGGGTTCGATCTTGCGGTGTCCTTTCCCAGTGACAGAAGGGGCAACAAGGCACGTATTGTATCGTTGCCATCGAGGATAACAAGATGGGGTTTATTTCATATCGCATGAATTTATCTCTCTACATCATGTCATCTTGCTTAAGGCGTTACTCTATTTTTAACTTAATACTCTAGATGCATGCTAGATAGCGGTCGATGAGTGGAGTAATAGTAGTAGATGCAGAATCGTTTCGGTCTACTTGTCACGGACGTGATGCCTATATACATGATCATGCCTAGATATTCTCATAACTATGCTCAATTCTATCAATTGCTCAACAGTAATTTGTTCACCCACCGTAGAATACTTATGCTCTTGAGAGAAGCCACTAGTGAAACCTATGGCCCCCGGGTCTATTCTCATCATATCAATCTCCATCACTTTAATCTTGTTTTGCTTTTTACTTTGCCTTTTACTTTTCACTTTGCATCTCTATACCAAAAAATACCAAAAATATTATATCTATCAGATCTCACTCTCGTAAGTGACCGTGAAGGGATTGACAACCCCTAATCGCGTTGGTTGCGAGTAGCTATGTTTTTGTGTAGGTACGAGGGACTTGAGCGTGGCCTCCTACTGGATTGATACCTTGGTTCTAAAAAACTGAGGGAAATACTTACGCTACTCTGCTGCATCATCCCTTCCTCTTTGGGGAAATCCAACGCAAGCTCAAGTGGTAGCACCGTACCACAGAAATATCCCACTCCAGCAAAAAGTACAGCAAGTCCACCAGCCGACGACCTATCCCAACTGCAGAGACAGCCAATTCCTGCAGATTGGAACCCCATTCCAGTTATTCCCAGTTTAAAAGACAATGATTTCAATGTTGTTAGGGACTACGTGCATATATTCCCATCATGGGAAGATTATAGTGAAGACAAACACCATTTTCACATCTTTCCATCCCACTTACGTGTAAGTGCTATTATTCATGGTGATTATTTTCCTATTTTCTGTTGATTGAACACATCAATGATTTACATTACATTGTTGTAAGTAGGCAAGGGTCAATCTGGATAGTCATGACGAGCAAAGCTTGCTTGCGCTTTTCAAGGAAGCATTGCAGCAGTATTGGTGTTACCTGAGGAAATCACACTTTGATGGCAAGTCTATTAACGAATTTCTGGTGAAGTCTCCTGTGCTAAATTTAGCAGACATTGAATGGAAAAACCTTGTTATACACTGGTCCCGTTCCGAGGATGAGGTACTGTCTATAATATTGCATGACAATTTGAAATTCTACTTTTCTGCATGTGCCTTATGGATCTTTTTTGCAGGAAATCTGCTCGAAAAAGAATTCCGGTTTGAAAATAATGACAGGATATCGCAAATATGCTGCCCGCTGCTTTGCTCTTGTTAGTACATGTTATCCTGTATCACTGTACTTGCATACATACCTGGTTCATTATGTGACAACAGTATGCATGATAGCTTGCTTATCAATTGTTCGCTCAAAATTATCTGATCTGTATGAATGGTTACATTAGTGTAGAATATATCCAATGCCAATGAATTTTTTAGCTCTACATTGTTCTTGTAAGTACATGTTGTCCTTTATCAGTGTACTTATATTGGCAGGTAGTTGTTCATGTACCATCACTCTGCATCTTATTTTCCTTTGCCCTCCATTTTCTACACATAAGATCTATATTTACTCTTACCATAAGGTTGGATAACACCCATGGTACTGAAGAAGTTTAGCTCTGCATTACTCTTGGCTGTACCTTTTGCCTGTATTGTTGTACTTACATTTACAGCTACTTGGGTATGTAGCATCACTCTTGATCTTATCTTAAATATTCTCCATTTTTTCTTATATTGTCACATCTATATTTACTCTTAGCAAAATGTAGAATAAAGGCAATGCTTATGAAGAAGATTATGTGGTAAACTTCTTGAATTGCCCCCCCCCATCAGCATGGACAAGGGATTTATAGAGCCTGCCTTCACCAATAATGTAAGTTTGTCCTTCTCAAGCCTTCAAACTTTGTTGTGTATATTTGGTTAGGCATGACTGCAACAACTGTTTATTTTTGGTGTTTGCATTAAATTGCATGTTTAAAGTTTATTATGTAGTTCATAAACAAAAGTTTGTCCTTCTCAATTTAAGTTTTCAGTTGTACAACCAAGTTCCTTCTTCATACCATGTAAATTAAACTATACAGAGCAAGTGATCTTCTTTTGCACTGCATGTATGCTTCTGTTCTTGATCCATAATCCAGTGGTGTGCTGAACCTACCCACTACAGCACAATGTCATATTCTGCAATGTCTTAACTATGAACAATGTCATATCATTCTACTATTATTTAAATTGTCTCTTTATTTGCCAATCTAAAATGGGATAAATTGACAGCACACTAACCATTGATACTTATGAGTTCTTGATCTGTAATCGAGTGGTGTCGTGAAGCTTACAACTCCTTCACAATGTAATTTCCTGCCATGTCTTGACCTAAACAATACCATATTGTGTTAATGCAATTTTAAACTGTGTCACTTTATTGGTTAGTAAGAAATGTGATGAATTGTCAGCACTGATACTTTTATGTGCAAAACATGTCATATGTCTGCTTGTTTATCTTTCAGAGTGAGGAGGATATAAGTGTTAAACAAGGGCAGTCTCAGCAGCTTGCTCAGCTGCTTGCGTTGCAGCTCCCCAGCAGGGCTAACCTTTCTTGAACTCTATTGAAGTGTTTTGTATATTATTTTGTCGGCGTGTTTAGTTGCACTGGTGGCGATCTTTGATGCCCTGTGTATGTAATCTGTTGTCTGCTTGTGCTTTATTATCATAGTGGCAAACTTTGCTGCCCAGTGGATGTAATATGTCGTAATTTCTTTATTGTATAGTCTAGGTTTTTTCTTATTCACGATGCTGCAGTTATTTTACTGTATATATATCCTGTCTTCACAGTAAACCAGCCAAACCATAAAATTACGGTACATAATCAGGCCGTCGTGTAATCACGATGTATGATCCGCATCATGGGCCCCATCATCTTGGTCCGTTAGAAGGCCTGAAACGTGCCGAACAGCTCCCGGGCCGGCAGCAGCCCGCAATGGACCCCGGCCCATGATTGTGCCAATCAAATCACGGGCTTTTAACAGGCCAAAATTGTCTCGGTCCTTGTTTGGCCCAATCAGATTATCGGCTGCTAGTAGGCCGGATGCAAACCGGGTCGTAGTTAGGCCCAACTATAAGACGGGATTTTAACAAGCTGAAATTAATATAGGGCCGAAATGTTAAACGGGCCCTTAACAGGCCGAAACTAATATCAGGCTGAATTACTAAATGGCCCTTTAGCAAGTGGGCCCAAAAGCATAGCATCTAGTTGACGGGCCGAATCTAATATTGGCCATAATTTAGCCCAAAGCCTCTTAAAGGGCCGGACCTAATCTGGGCCGTAATTTAGCCCAGAATGTGGTAGGCTTTTAACGGGCCGTATCTCATATGGGCCATTGTTAGGCCCGGAACGTGGCAGGCCATTAATGGACCGGATCAAATATGGGCCGACATTTGGCCCAAAACATGGCAGCCAGTTAATGGGCCGGCCTACTAGGGTCCTCAAAATCTTGTGGGCCTACAGCTGGGCCGACCCATTAATGTCGGCAAATCTCATGGGCCTTTAGCTGGGCCGGCCCATTATGGTCCACAAAAATCTTGTGGGCCTTCACCTGGGCCGGCCCATTATGGCCCGCAAGAATCTTGTGGGCCTTTACCCAGGCCGGCTCATTATGGCTCGCAAAATCTTGTGGGCCTTTAGCTGGGCCAGCCCATTATGGTTCGCAAAATCTCATGGGCCTTTAGCTGGGTCGGCCCATTATGGTCTGCAAAATCTTGCGGGCCTTTAGTTGGGTCGGCCCATTTAAACTTTATGGGCCACTTTTGGGCCGGTCCACGTGTCAACATATCATAGGCGCATCTCGCCCATTGGATGAGTGACACCTGTGCCAACGCGGAGCTGACACGTGTTTCCGTCAGCCAATCAGAATTTTACACGTGGAAAATTGGTCCGGGCTATTAACGGGTTATCGGATCCAAAACCAGACCCGATAGTGTTCCGTTACGGTGGATGCCACATGTCGGTCACCCTTGACGAAACCACTTTTGTGACACGCGATTTATCGTCATGGAAGTGGACACTTCCGTGATGATAATTTTGGTAATGTCATGTAACACTTCTACGATAGCACAGGTATGACTATCTTGATTCTGTCATAAAATTGTCATGGATGTACATGCATGACAGAAAACGTGACCTACTGTGACAAACACGTATCATCACGGAAGTGTATTTTTTTGTAGTGCTAGTCACAACTCTAACAACATTTTCATTTTTCTTATTATCTAATTCATTGATCAAATCATTCTGAGCTTTAAGTACTTGTTCCACTTGAGTGGTAACCATAGAAGCATGTTTACTAATAAGTTTAAGTTCACCTTTAACTCTAGACATATGATCACTCAAGTGTTCAATCATATAAGCATTGTGTTTCAATTGTCTACCAACATAAGCATTGAAGTTTTCTTGTTTAACAATAAAATTATCAAACTCATCCAAGCATTGGCTAGCAGACTTATTACGAGGAATATCACCTTCATCAAATCTATAGAGAGAATTTACCTTTACTACCTGTGTCGGGTTATCAAGACCATGTATTTCTTAAATAGGTGATAAATTCTTAACATCTTCAGCTTTAATACCTTTTACTTTCATAGATTTCTTTGCCTCTTGCATATCTTCAGGAATGAGAAATAGAATACCCCTTTTCTTTGGAGTAGGCTTAGGAGTTGGTTCAGGAAGTGTCCAATCATTTTCATTACTCAACATATTATTCAATAGCAATTCAGCTTGATCAACAATTCTTTCCCTGAAAACACAACCAGCACAACTATCCAGGTGGTCTCTGGAAACATTTGTTAGTCCATTATAAAAGATATCAAGTATTTCATTTTTCTTGAGAGGATGATCAGGCAAAGCATTAAGTAATAGGATAAGCCTCCCCCAAGCTTGTGGGAGACTCTCTTCTTCAATTTGTACAAAATTATATATTTCCCTCAAGGCAGCTCGTTTCTTATGAGCGGGGACATATTTAGCAGAGAAGTAATAAGTCATATCCTGGGGACTACGCACACAACCAAGATCAAGAGAATTAAAGCATGTTTTAGCATCACCCTTCAATGAGAACGAAAATAACTTAAGGATAAAGTTATAATGAGTTTTCTCATCATTAGTGAACAGGGTGGCTATATCATTTAATTTAGTAAGATGTGCCACAACAGTTTCAGACATAGCCATAAAAAGGATCAGATTCAACCAAAGTAATTAACTCAAGATTGACAGAGAAATCATAATCCTTATTAGAGATACAGACAGGTGAAGTAGCAAAAGCAGGGTCATGTTTCATTCTAGCATTCAAGGATTTTTCTTTCAGCTTAGCTATCAGTTTCTTAAGATCATATCTATCTTTGCAAGCTAAAAACTCTCTAGCAGTTTCTTCATCCATAACATAACCCTCAGGCACAACAAGCAATTCATATCTAGGGGGAGAATCTTCACCACACTTTCATCAATATTATCAGTTTCAATAATTTCATTCTCTCTAACCCTAGCAAGTTGTTCATCAAGAAATTCATCTAGTGGCATAGTATTACCAAGCATAAAAGTTTGTTCAAAAAATAATTCCAATGATGTTGGGAAATAAAATAAAGTTGTGATGGTACAAAAAAGTAGTTTATTGAAAAATGAATTTACCATGGAATGATGAACAATGGAAACATGAGGTATGTACGAAACTAAGCTTGCCATGGTCGATAATAAATAAATTGACATGTTAGAAAAAAACCAAAATTGTCATAGTAATAAAATAATATTTGCCATCAGGGACATATAAAAAACAATTTGCCATGGTGTGGCAGTATAATTGCCATATTTAAAAAAACAATTGCCAGGGTACTCAAAATAAATTTGCCATCATGAAACTAAAGGAAAAAAGGAATTTGCCATGGTCCAGAACTATAATTTTCCACGGTACAAATTATAGCATTTTCCAACGTACGAAAAATATTGCCATCATAAAGTTTGAAGGGGAAAAAGAATTTTCCATGACCAAAAAAATTAACTTGCCATGGTAAAAATAATAAAACTGCCATCATGAAAACTAAGAAAAATGGGAGTACCATGGCAAATTCTTTTGGAAGGAAAACATTTTATCTTTATTTTTTCATGAACAAAGTAGAAACAAAGTTAAAAATGATAATTGCCATGTTTTATAGGATAACATGGCAAAAGGGATATGCAATGGGCATATCGGTTGCCAAGGTTGAAAATATGGAAAATTTAGAAATTTGTTCTCTAACAAACACATGTCATTTTTTTAATTGTTACATTTGCATTTTTTTGGAAATCCTGCTCACTGTAGATATAAAAAAATATGGGAATTGTTCGTTGAATGGGGTCAACCCAATAATGAAATCCTTCGACAGTCTAGCCAAATCACCAAACCCAACCTTAATTTTCTTGCCAATCATGTGACCCATCACTAAATATGCAAGTTCAAAGATCTCGCCATGAAGGGAATTCAGAGATTCATGTTCTTGGTCCATTTGCCCGTGGAGACGCACCAAGAAGATTGTGAACCGCCTCTGCGCACACGGTGCGCTCCATCTCTTCCTAGGTTGTAGCTGGGGTCATCGCCTCTTCCTCCATCACCTCTGAAAGTGCGGGTTTACTCCCAGAGGGGGTGAATGGGAGTTTTTTAGAAATTTGTCAAACTCAGATGAATTTGACGAAGATCCGAGTGAAGAAATAGAAATGTAAGGCAATTAATTCATCACAGTAGAAGAAAGCATGCATACAAGATACATATAGGTGAAGACATGCAATCATACAAGCATAAAAGCATGAGAAGATGAACTATAGAAATGAAAAACAACATGATGAAAGTCTCCAGTTCAAATTCTTCAGAGGATAGAACACAAATTCTTCAGTAGTGGAAATACGTAAGGTAAGGGTGGGAATTTGAAACCAAGTAGGTTCGACGAAGACACAACGATTTGGTAGACCAGTTCCAGTTGTTGTATCAACTGTACGTCTGGTTGAGGTGGCTGAGACGAACTCAGAGGACACTTAGTCCTCACTCAGACCTCGCCCAATCACTCGTTGTAAATATTCAAGGTAGACTTCCAAAACCTTCACAGACTTGTTCACCAGCACACCACAATTACTCTTGGGTGCTCAGAATATAATGCCTAACCGTTTGGAAGAATGTCAGTCTTCAAAGCTAATAGGCGTTGGACCACACAGATCAATCTCTTCAGTGGTGCTCAATCAGTTTGGCTCTAGTTGGGTTTTTCCTCACTTAGGTTTCTCTCAAAGTCGTGAGAGGATCGGTTGCTCTCAAATGACAAAGTGTCAAGTTTTCTCAAGAGCAACCAACCAACAAGTGGTTGTGGGGTGGCTATTTGTGGCCAGGGCAACCAGAGATGAATTGTCCTAAATGCCCTTCTCAGACATGACCGTTGTCAGGATAAGGATCAACTCGATAGCTGGCACACAGCGCAACAACAGTCAGAAAATTGAACTCTCAACTTTGTCGGGGCACTCAATTTCCTCACGATAGGTAGATCGCACTAGCGAAATCTTAACTCCTCAGCGTGACCAAATTCGTCAGCAACCAAATGAACTTCGTCACTGTCGCTAGCAAAGTCGTCAGCTTTTCTGCAGATTTCCAAAGGCTTCACTCGAAGCGACTTGTGTATGTATAGATTTGAGCATCACTTTGGAAATGTGAACTATGATTCACCTAGTGAAGTAAATATGCCCTAGAGGCAATAATAAAGTTGTTATTTTATATTTCCTTATTCATGATAAATGTTTATTATTCATGCTAGAATTGTATTGACCTGAAACCTTAATACATGTGTGAATACATAGGCAAAACACTGTGTCCCTAGTGAACCTCTACATGACTACCTCGTTGATCAAAGATGGTTAAGGTTTCCTAACCATGGACATGAGTTGTCATTTGATAATAGGATCACATCATTAGGAGAATGATGTGATGGACATGACCCATCCGTTAGCTTAGCATATTAATAGTTCAGTTTTATTTCTATTGCTTTCTTCATGTCAAATAGATATTCCTTCAACTATGAGATTATGCAACTCCCGGATATCGGAGGAATACCTTGTGTGCTATCAAATGTCACAACGTAACTGGGTGATTATTGATGTCTGCTAGAACTACGTTGATATTTCCCCAAAGAGGAAGGGATGATGCAGCACAACGACGGTAGGTATTTCCCTCAGTGATGAGACCAAGGTTATCGAACCAGTAGGAGAACCAAGCAACACTATGTAAATAGCACCTGCACACAAATAACAAATACTCGCAACCCGGCGTGTTAAAGGGGTTGTCAATCCCTTTCGGGTAACGGTGCCAGAAATTGGCAAACGGACATGAGAGAGTTGTAATAATTGATAGATCGAACGCCAAATATAATAAATTGCAATAAGGTATTTTTGTATATTTGAGTTTAATAAATCTAAAAATAAAAGTAAAGGAAAATAGATCGCAAAGGCAAATATATTAAAGAAGAGACCCGGGGGCCATAGGTCTCACTAGTGGCTTCTCTCGAGAAAAATAGCAAACGGTGGGTAAAAAAATTACTGTTGGGCAATTGATAGAATTTAAATAGTCATGACGATATCCAGACAATGATCGTTACATATGCATCACGTCCAAGATTAGTAGACCGACTCCTGTCTGCATCTACTACTATTACTCCACACATCGACCGCTATCCAGCATGCATCTAGTGTATTAAGTTCATGGAGAAACGGAGTAATGCAATAAGAACGATGACATGATGTAGAAAAGATCTATTTATGTAGAAATAGACCCCATCTTGTTATCCTTAATGGCAACTATACATACATGTCGGTTCCCCTTCTGTCACTGGGATCAAGCACCACAAGATCGAACCCATCACAAAGCACCTCTTCCCATTGCACGATAAATAGATCAAGTTGGCCAAACGAAACCCAAATATCAGAGAAGAAATACGAGGCTATAATCAATCATGGATATAAGAGATCAAGAAGACTCAAATAACTTTCATGGATAAAAAGAGATAGATCTGATCATAAACTCAAAGTTCATCAGATCCCAACAAACACACCGCAAAAGAATTACATCATATGGATCTCCAAGAGACCATTGTATTGAGAATCCAACGAGAGAGAGGAAGCCATCTAGCTACTAAGTACCGACCCGAAGGTCTACAAAAGACTACTCATGCATCATCGGAGAGGCACCAATGGAAGTGTTGAACCCCTCTACGATGGTGTCTAGATTGGATCTGGTGGTTTTGGACTCTGCGGCGACTGGAATTGATTTTCGTTGACTCCCCTAGTGTTTCTAGAATATTGGGGTATTTGTAGAGTAAAGAGGCGGTCCGGGGGGGGGGGCACCCGAGGTGGGCACAACCCACCAGGGCGCGCCTGGGCCTCCAGGCGCGCCCTGGTGGGTTGTGCTCCCCTCGGAGCAGCCCCAGGTGCTTCTTCGGCCCATTGGATGTCTTCTGGTCCAAAAAAATCCACAAAAATTTTGCTACGTTTGGACTCCACTTGGTATTGATTTCCTACGATGTGGAATGCTGCCTAACATGTCATCTCATTTTCTTTTCTTTGTAGCATGGACATTTGGACTTTTATATGATTCGAAGCAATAGTCTAGTTTTGACATGAGACTTAAATACTCAAGCATATCAACAAGCAACCATGTCTTTCAAAATATCAACGCTAAAATAAGTTATCCCTAGCCCATCATGCTCAATCATTGATCCATTCATGAAACACACTCACATATTAACTACACCCAATGCTCAAGTACGATCATAGTACCCCCTAGTTGGTGCTTTATAAGAGAAGATGGAGACTCAGATTAAAAATTAAAATTGCATAGAGTAAAAGAAAGGCCCTTCGCAAAGGGAAGTGGGTATTTGTAGAGGTGCCAGAGCTCAAAGCGAAAATTGAGAGATAAAAATATTTTGAGAGGCATACTTCTCCCACCAACGAAAACGACTTAGAGTTCCCAACACTTTCCATGCTAGATATATCATAGGTGGTTCCAAACAAAAATTAAAGTTTATTCATTCTTCGACCATACTTTCACTTTCCATGGCTAACCGTATCTAGGGGTGCCTTTCATACCAACACTTTCCAAGGAATTTATTATTTGACAACATAAAGTAAATTCATTTTTCATTTTGGGACTGGGCATCCCTAATACCTTTGCCTTAGTCTCGTGCAATGACAAGTGAATAAACACTCATCATGAGAATAACACATCTAGCATGGAAAATATTAGCGACCCCTCACCACCTCGCGAGCGATACGAGCACACAAAAGAGAAATTTATTTTGAATATTAGAGATGGCACATACAAATTTGCTTAGAACGGCAAAAGAATACCGCATATAGGTAGGTATAGTGGAGTCATATGGCAAAACTGGTTTAAAGTATTTTGGATGCAGAAGTAGTGATCATACCTAATGCAAAATGAAGGCTACCAAAAGATTGAGAAGCGACCAACCAAGAAATGAATAATATCATAAGCGAGCATTAAGCATAATTAACACCAAATAATGCACCACAAGTAGGATGTAATTTCATTGCATGACTATTGACTTTCGTGCTTGCATAGTGATACGTCTCCAACGTATCTATATTTTTTGATTGTTCCATGATATTATATTATCTATCTTGGATGTTTTATATGAATTTATATGCTATTTTATATGATTTTTGGGACTAACTTATTAACCTAGAGCCCAGTGCCAGTGCCAGTTTCTGTTTTTCCTTGTTTTTGAGTTTCACAAGAAAGGAATATCAAACGGAGTCCAATTGACCTGAAACTTTACGATGATTGTTTTTTGACCAAACGAAGCCCACGGAGTACCGGAGATGCACCAGGGGAGTCTCGAGGCCTCCACAAGGGTGGAGGGTGCCCCCACCCCCTAGGGCATGCCCTCCGACCTTATGGGCCCCTCGTGGACTCCCCTCACTTGTTCTTGATGCCAACACCTCTTATATATGCCCAAATCTCCAGAACAGAACCTAGATCGGGAGTTCCGCCACCGCAAGCCTCTATAGCCACGAAAAACCAATCGGGAGCCCGTTCCGGCACCCTGCCAGAGGGAGAAACCATCACCGGTGGCCATCTTCATCATCCCGTCACTCTCCATGACGAGGAGGGAGTAGTTCACCCTTGGGGCTGAGGGTATGTACCAGTAGCTATGTGTTTGATCTCTCTCTCTCTCTCTTGTTCTTGATTTGGCACGATCTTGATGTACTGCGAGCTTTGCTATTATAGTTGGATCTTATGATGTTTCTTCCCCTCTACCTTCTTGTAATGGATTGATTTTTCCCTTTGAAGTTATCTTATCAGATTGAGTCTTTACAGATTCGAGAACACTTGATGTATGTCTTGCATGTGCTTACCTATGGTGACAATGGGATATTCACGTGATCTACTTGATGTATGCTTTGGTGATAAACTTGCGGGTTCTGTGACCTTGTGATCTTATGCATAGGGGTTGGCACACGTTTTCGTCTTGACTCTCCGGTAGAAACTTTGGGCACTCTTTGAAGTTCTTTGTATTGGTTTGAATAGATGAATCTGAGATTGTGTGATGCATATCGTATAATCAAACCCGTGGATACTTGTGGTGACATTGGAGTATGTAGGTGACATTAGTGTTTTGGTTGATGTGTGTCTTAAGGTGTTATTTTAGTACGAACTCTACGGCTATTTGTGACACTTATAGGAATAGCCCAATACATTGATCAGAAAGAATAACTTTGAGGTGGTTTCGTACCCTACAACAATCTCTTCGCTTATTCTCCACTATTAGTGACTTTGGAGTGACTCTTTATTGCATGTTGAGGGATTTTTATATGATCCAATTATGTTATCATTGTTGAGAGGACTTGCACTAGTGAAAGTATGAACCCTAGGCCTTGTTTCTAAGCATTGCAATACCGTTTTTGGTCACTTTTGTTACTAGTTACCTTGCTGTTTTTATTTTTCAGATTACAAAAACCTATATCTACCATCCATATTGCACTTGTATCACCATCTCTTCGCCTAACTAGTGCATCTATACAATTTACCATTGTATTGGGTGTGTTGGGGACACAAGAGACTCTCTGTTATTTGGTTGTAGGGTTGTTTGAGAGAGACTATCTTCATCCTACGCCTCCCACGTATTGATAAACCTTAGGTCATCCACTTGAGGGAAAATTGCTACTGTCCTAGAAAACTATGTGCTTGGAGGCCCAACACGAGTCTACAAGAAGAAGGTTGCGTAGTAGACATCACATAGGGAATCACAAACCTTAACACCAATATTCTTACTAACGCATAATTACTCATCAACATGACTCGCATATCACATCATCATATCTCAAAACTATTACAAGGAATCAAGTTTACTTTGTCCAATGATCTTCATGAAAGTTTTTATTATATCCTTCTTGGATATCTATCACTTTGGAACTAATTTTCATGTGTTGCTTTTGATAAGCTCAAAAAAAAATAAGTGAAGATCATGAGCATATTATTTCTTTCTCTCAAATTAATTTAAGTGAAGCAAGAGAGAATTTCTTCAAAATTTTACTAACTCTCAAATAGATCTAAGTGAAGCAAGAGAGCATTTCTTCAAAAATACTAAATCACACCGTGGTAAAAAGATATAAGTGAAGCACTAGAGCAAATCCATAGCTCATAAAAATTTAAGTGAAGCATAGAGAGCAATTCTAACAAGTCATGGTATAATTTTGACTCTCTCAAACAAGTGTGTCCATCAAGGGATCAAGACTAAAAACACAAAACAAAACAAGCAAAGACTCATATCATACAAGACGCTCCAAGCAAAACTCATAGTATGTGACGAATAAAAATATAGCTTCGAGTAAAATACTGATGGTCGTTAGAAGAAAGAGGGGATGCCACTCGGGGCATCCCCAAGCTTACTTGCTTGCTTCTCTTTGGATAATAGCTTGGAATGCCATGGGCATCCCCAAGCTTAGGCTCTTCTTATTCCTTATTCCTTCATCCATCGTAAGATAACCCAAAACTTGAAAACTTCAATCACACAAAACTCAACAAAACCTTCATGAGATCCGTTAGTATAAGAAAACAAATCACTACTATATGTGATGTTGCAAACCAATTCATATTTTATTCATGCATTATATCTACTGCATTCCAACTTTTCTATGGCAAAAACTCTTCAAAAAAAACCATAGAATCATCAAAACAAGCACACAACGCAAAGAAAACAGAATTTGTCAAAAACAGAACAGTCTGTAGGAATCTGGATATTTCCAATACTTCTATAACTCCAAAAACTCTGAAAAATTAGGATGGCCTGAGAAATTTGTATATTAATCTTCTACAAAAAGAATTGGTATTTTATCCCTCTCTGGTTAAAAATGTAAATTATTTTTGTGAGCGCAAAAGTTTCTGTTTCTCTGCAAGATCAAACAACTATCACCCAAGAAGATCCTAAAGGCTTTACTTGGCACAAACACTAATTAAAACACAAAAAGCACAATCATAACAGTAGCATAATTGTGCTAACACTCAAAAATAGGAAGCAAAAAGCAAAAACAAATTTTATTCATTGGGTTGCCTCCCAACAAGCGACATTGTTTCACGCCCCTAGCTAGGCATAAAGCAAGGATCTAAGTTTTGTCATCCTTGTCCAACTCTTCAATCAAACACTTATATTCCTTCAAAGATTTAGCATAAAGGTTTTCAATAATAATACACCTAGGAAAATATTCAAAGAATTCATTCTTGCCCAAGGGATTTCTTATAACTTCAACAAAATCCGGGTGAATACAAATCATCTTAAGATTCTCTTTACCATTATTACTAGAAGTTGCACCCTTGTTCTTAGTAACTTGAGTAGTCTTGCCAATATTTATGGGTGTTTTTCTAATAATTTTAGCGGAAGCGAAAGCCGTACTCAAATTACTAAAGATTTCTTCTAGTTTATCAATCCGAGACGGGCTTTCTTCAATTCTTTCATGAATTATGGTCCCTTTTCTTTTAACAACTTAAAAAATTCTCCCGCTTTTGACCCAATTTAGTAGCAAAATTATGCATCTTTTTATCCAAGTTTTCAAAATGTTCTTCGGTAAGAATTTTCTTTTCAATATCATCTAATCTTTCCATAACATGCTCAAGAGTCAAAGTTGTTTCATTAATCATAAGAGGTGGTGAGCCTACTAAATTTCCCATAGCATTAAAAGCATCAAGAGAAGGACACATCAAGAAATTTCCACCGGTAATCGTATCAAGGACGAATCTATACCAAGTGGTGATGCTCACATGAATACAACGAAGAAGAACAATGGTAGATTGCTTACGGATAGATCTATTATGAGCATTGCAAATCCCATACCAGGCATCTTTTAGATTTTATCCTCCCCTTTGTTTAAAGTTGATAACCTCGTTCTCGGGAGTGCACGCAATAGAGGAAGAACTATCCATAACGACAAAAGTAGCAAACAAGATTGCACACAAAATAGATCCGGCAAGAAAACGACAAACGAAAAAGGGGGCGAAAACGGTAATTTTTTGTGATGTGGGGGAGGAAAACGAGAGGCAAACGGAAAATAATGTAAATTTCGAGGAGATGAGATTTGTGATTAGGAACCTGGTAAGTCTTGATGATGTCTCCCCGGCAACAGCGCCAGAAATTCCTTTTGATGTCTGCTAGAACTATGTCGGTATTTCCCCAAAGAGGAAGGGATGATGCAGCACTACGACGGTAGGTATTTCCCTCAGTGATGAGACCAAGGTTATCGAACCAATAGGAGAACCAAGCAACACTACGTAAATAGCACCTGCACACAAATAACAAATACTCGCAACCTGACGTGTTAAAGGGGTTGTCAATCCCTTTCGGGTAACGGTGCCAGAAATTGGTAAACAGACATGAGAGAGTTGTAATAATTGATAGATCGAACGCCAAATAAAATAAATTGCAGCAAGGTATTTTTGTATTTTTGGGTTTAAGTGATCTAAAAATAAAAGCAAAGGAAAATAGATTGCAAAGGCAAATATATTAAAGAAGAGACCCGGGGGCCGTAGGTTTCACTAGTGGCTTCTCTCGAGAAAAATAGCAAATAGTGGGTAAACAAATTACTGTTGGGCAATTGATAGAACTTCAAATAATCATGACGATATCTAGGCAATGATCATTACATAGGCATCATGTTCAAGATTAGTAGACCGACTCCTGCCTGCATCTACTACTATTACTCCACACATCGACCGCTATCCAGCATGCATCTAGTGTATTAAGTTCATGGAGAAACGGAGCAATGCAATAAGAACGATGACATGATGTAGACAAGATCTATTTATGTAGAAACAGACCCCATCTTGTTATCCTTAATGGCAACAGTACATACGTGTCAGTTCCCCTTCTGTCACTTGGATCAAGCACCGTAAGATTGAACCCATCACAAAGCACCTCTTCCCATTGCAAGATAAATAGATCAAGTTGGCCAAACAAAACCCAAATATCAGAGAAGAAATACGAGGCTATAATCAATCATGCATATAAGAGATCAAGAAGACTCAAATAACTTTCATGGATAAAAAGAGATAGATCTGATCATAAACTCAAAGTTCATCGGATCCCAACAAACACACTGCAAAAGAATTACATCATATGGATCTCCAAGAGACCATTGTATTGAGAATCAAACGAGAGGGAGGAAGCCATCTAGCTACTAAGTACTGACCCGAAGGTCTACAAAAGACTACTCACGCATCATCGGAGAGGCACCAATGGAAGTGGTGAACCCCTCTGTTATGGTGTGTAGATTGGATCTGGTGGTTTCAGACTCTGCGGTGGCTGGAATTGATTTTCGTCGACTCCCCTAGGGTTTCTGGAATATTGGGGTATTTATAGAGTAAAGAGGCGGTCTGGGGGGCACCCGAGGTGGGCACAGCCCACCAGGGCACGCCTGGGCCTCCAGGCGTGGCATGGTGGGTTGTGCTCCCCTCGAAGCAGCCCCCATGTGCTTCTTTGACCCATTGGATGTCTTCTGGTCCAAAAAATCCACAAAAAGTTTCGCTGCCTTTGGACTCCATATGGTATTGATTTCCTGCGATGTAAAAAACATGCAAAGAACTGAAACTGTCACTTGGCACTATGTCAATAGGTTAGTACCAAAAATGATATAAAATGACTATAAAATGATTATAAAACATCCAGGAATTATAATATAACAACATGGAACAATAAAAAGTTATAGATATGTTGGAGACGTATCAATTATAAATATGCTCTATAGGTATCTCCGAAGGTGTTTGTTGGGTTGGCATAGATCGAGATTAGGATTTGTCACTCTGAGTATCGGAGAGGTATCTCTGGGCCCTCTCCGTAATGCACTTCATAAGAAGCCTTGCAAGAAAAGCGACTAATGAGTTAGTCACAGGATGATGTATTAAGTTACGAGTAAAGAGACTTGCCAGTAACGAGATTGAACTAGGTATGAAGATACCTACGATCGAATCTTGGTCAAGTAACATACCGATGACAAAGGGAATAATGTATGTTGTCATAATGGTTCGACCGATAAAGATCTTCGTAGAATATGTAGGAGCCAATATGAGCATCCATGTTCCGCTATTGGTTATTGGCCGAAGATTTGTCTCCGTCATGTCTACATAGTTCTCGAACCCGTAGGGTCCGCACGCTTAACGTTCAATGACGATTTAGTATTATATGAGTTATGTGATTTGGTGACCGAATGTTGTTCGGAGTCTATGATGAGATCACGAACATGACAAGGATTCTCGAAATGGTCGGAGGTAAAGATTGATATATAGGATGAGTATTCGGACACCAAAAGTGTTCCGGATAGTATCGGGTATTTATCGGAGTACCGGGGGGGTTACCAGAACCCCCAGGGGAAAGATATGGGCCATAGGAGGGGAGACACCAGCCCACAAGGGGTGCCCCCTCCCCCAAGGAATGAGGCTGAATTGGAGAAGGGAAAGAGGGGGTTGGGCGCCCTTTCCTTCTCTCCTTCCTCTTCCCATTTCCCCCTCTGGAAATAAGAAAGGGGGAGGACCCCAAGTAGGATTCCTCCTACTTGTGGTGCCCCATGGCTGCCTCTCCTCCCCTCCCACCTAGATATACGTGGGGAGGGGTGCCTAGGACACACAACAACAATCGTTAGCCGTGTGCGGTGCCCCCTCCAAAGTTTACACCCCGGTCATAGTTTTGCGGTGCTTAGGCGAAGCCCTGCGAGAATCAATTCACCATCACCATCACCACGCCATTGTGTTGACGGAACTCATCTACTTCCTCGACACCTTGCTGGATCAAGAAGGCGAGGGACGTCATCGCGCTGAACGTGTGCAGAATTCGGAGGTGCCGTACGTTCGATGCTTGATTGGTTGGAGCAAGAAGAAGTCCGACTACATCAACCGCATTGTCAAATGCTTCCACTTTCGATCTACTAGGGTACATAGACACACTCTCCCCCTCTCGCTGCTATGCATCTCCTAGATAGATCTTGCGTGAGCGTAGGATTTTTTTTGAAATTGCATGCTATGTTTCCAACAGTGGTATCAGAGCCAGGTCTATGGGTAGATGATATGCACGAGTAGAACACAAACTATTGTGGGCGGTGATAGTCATACTGGTTACCACCAATGTCTTATTTTGATTCGGTGGTATTGTTGGATGAAGCGGCCAGGACCAACCTTACATGACCATGTTCATGAGACTGGTTCCACCGACAGACATGTAACTAGTTTTGCATAAAGGTGGCTGGCGGGTGTCTGTTTCTCCTACTTTAGTTGAATCGAATTTGACTGCGGCCAATCCTTATTAAAGGTTAAAACAACAAACTTGATAAATCATCGTTGTGGTTTTGATGCGTAGGTAAGAACGGTTCTTGCTAGAATCCCGTAGCAGCCACGTAAAACTTGCAACAACAAAGTTGAGGACGTCTAACTTGTTTTTGCAGGGCATGTTGTGATGTGATATGGTCAAGACATGATGTGATAAACGTTATTGTATGAGATGATCATGGTCTGTAAGATATCTGACAACCGCAGGAGCCTTTTATGGTTGTCTCTTTATTGTATGAAATGCAAATGCCATGTAATTGCTTTACTTTGTCACTATGCGTTAGCAATAGTTGTAGAAGCAATAGTTGGTGAGACAACCACGACGCTATGATGGAGAGCAAGGTGTCGAGTCGGTGATGATGGAGATCATGATGATGCTTTGGAGATGGAGATCAAAAGCACAAGATGATGATGGCCATATCATGTCACATATTTTTATTGCATGTGATGTTTATCTTTTATGCATCTTATTTTGCGTAGTACGGCGATAGCATTATAAGATGATCCCTTAACAAAATTTCAAGGTGTAAGTGTTCTCCCCGAGTATGCACCGTTGCGACAGTTCATCGTGTTGAGACACCACGTGATGATCGGGTGTGATAGACTCTACGTTCACATACAACGGGTGCAAGACAGTTTTGCACATGCGGAATACTCAGGTTAAACTTGACGAGCCTGGCATGTACAGACATGGCCTCGGAACACTGGAGACCGGAAGGTCGAACGTGAATCATATAGTAGATATGATCAACATAGAGATGTTCACAATTGATGAATACTCCATCTCATGTGATGATCAGACATGGTTTAGTTGATTTGGATCATGTATCATTTAGATGACTTGAGGGATGTCTATCTAAGTGGGAGTGTTGGCGTCAAAACCGGCGGATCTCGGGTAGGGGGTCCCAAACTATGCATCTGAGGTCGATGGTAACAGGAGACAGGGGACACAATGTTTACCCAGGTGTTGGTGGGAAACTACACCTATGGGGTCACTGGGATCCCTTCTACGGTTGGCGGCCGCAGGGTTGTGCGAAGAGCGGGTCTGGCGGTCAGCACACAAATTGTTTACCCAGGTTCGGGCTGCGGAGACACGTAAAACCCTAGTCCTACTTTGATGTGTATTGAGGTGTTCTTGTGTTCTTGAACTAACTACGGTAGCTCTCTAGTCCAAAAAAACTGAATCCCCCTCCAGTACGCCTCGGGCCTCCTTTTATAGACAAAAGGGGTTGCCACAGTGGCACACAGGAGGTGGAAAGGTGTACAGGGGCTGAGTCTGTCCCCTGGCACCGCCGGACAAATGCATTTAATGCGCTACCGACGTGCCCCTCTTGCTTTATTGGGGACGGCAGAGAAGCTCATCCCAGCTGTCGTCGCCTCGCCTGGCTCTGACGCACGTCCAAGCTAACGAGGCATTGCAGCGCCACGTTGGCTGGCCGCTGGGCTGGCGCGATGGTGGAGCCTTCACGAAGATCTGCATGCCACCACCCAGGTGCTTGCTGAGTTGGTGTAGAGGCCGCGCGCTGCCACGCAGATGCCTGCGCCGCTGGTCGAGCTGGCAACTGTATGGGAGCGGTGGTGGAGTCTTGGCGGACGCGGGCCTGGCTGCGGCCTCGCAGATGTCCTCGGCAAAGGGTCTTGCCGAGGGCCCGTCAAGGGTCTCGCTGCGGCACCGCGGTCGTCCCCGGCAAGGATCTTGCCAGGGGTCTCGTGGATCTCCATGGCAAGGATCTCGCCAAGGATCGTTGTCTTCTGGTTTCCATCTGATCTTGCATGTCTATGATCTCTACAAAGATCTGCATGCCACCACGGAGGTGCCTCCCAAGCCTTGGTTCCAATATGGCGTAGGGACCTCTTAGGTTCAAGGGTGGCGCGCTCTGCTGGTGTCAGGCAAGTTGCCCCGGCAAGGATCTTGCCGAGGCTGCGGAAGCCACCCCGGCAAGAGTCTTGCCGGGGGAGTCCACCTCGCCCTCTTGCTCTCTCTGCATCTCTGGTCTTGGCGTTGCTCTGGTCGTCTTGTGCTCCGGCATCCCTCCTCTACCCTACTTAGTGTGGCCGTGGGCGCGGCTCCGACTGCCCATGCACAAGTAAAGGGGTGCAAAAGGAGAGCCCCTACTTTGGTACACCGACACCAGGTTCGGGCCCTCTCTATGGAGGTAATACCCTACTTCCTGCTTGATTGATCTTGATGAATATGAGTATTACAAGAGTTGATCTACCTCGAGATCGTAATGGCTAAAACCCTAGAAGTCTAGCCTATATGATTATGATTGTCTCCACGGACTAAACCCTCCGATTTATATAGACACCGGAGGGGACTAGGGTTATACAAAGACGGTTACAGAGAAAGGAATCTTCATATCCGAACATCAAACTTGCCATCCACGCCAAGGAGAGTCCCATCCGGACACAGGTGAGAGTATTCGGTCTTGTATCTTCATGGCCCAACAGTCCGGCCCATGTCCAACAGGCCGAACGCCCGAGGACCCCTTAGTCCAGGACTCCCTCAGTAGCCCTTGAACCAGGTTTCAATTACGAGGTGTCCAACACGTAGGTTGTCTTCGGCATTGCAAGGCGGGTTCCTCCTCCGAATACTCCAACACAGTCTTTGAACACAAAGAACGTGTCCGAATCTGCAAAACAAATACCACACACCACTGCCGAGAGTATAATATTTCACGAGTCCAGTCCGCTGACAACTTTTTGTAACGTGATATCACGTCCCTGCCCGGTTATTGTTTCGAACCGTTTTTCGGCCTGTCGCTCCATATTTCAAGATGCATTTTTATTGGAACGTCTCGTCAAAGCAGAGGTCGTGTCCCCTTATTGTGGGATTTTCATCATTACTGGTATGGGTAGTGCAACTGTGCCGCCTGCACGGCCCCTGGGGAATAGGCGAGTTTTATGGCGAGTGGGGAGATGCTTAATATTCACTGCCTTTATAAGGAGATAAGGATTCATCTCTTCCACCCACACCTTCTCTCTTTCCGCCTACCCACTCTCGAGCTCTAGCACCCAAGTTCTCATCTTTCTTCCCCCAAGAAAGCAATCCAACCATGTCCGGAGCACAAGGCAAGTGGATGGCCTCCACCGTCAAGGAGAAGGACATCACCCAACTTCGGGAGGTTGGATATTTGTCCAAGGAGGTCTCCCATTGGCTTTCGACCAAGGGTCAGATCGTCCCTACCCCCATGAGAGGGTAGTTTTCATCCCCCACTTTGTCCGCGAGCTGGGATTTCCACTCCACCCCTTCGTCCGCGAACTCATGTTCTAATATGGGCTAGATTTCCATGATCTGGCCCCAAATTCCTTCCTCACTATCTCGGTGTTCATCATTGTGTGTGAGGCCTTCCTCCGCACCCCCCACTTCGGATTGTGGCTGAAGACCTTCAATGTGAAGCCGAAGGTGGTGGGCGGCAAACACACTGAGTGAGGAGGCGCCATGGTGAGCAAAATGTCCAACGTCCCGTGGCCCAAAGGCACCTTCGTGGAGACCGTCAAGGGGTGGTAGAAGTTGTGGTTCTACGTCACAGAGCCCCACGACACTACCTGGGCCGCGGCTTCGAATTCAAATCTGGGGCCCCGATGCGGCTTACCTCCTGGCAAGAGAAGGGCTTGGATCGGTCTTCGTCGGATGAGCTGACAGCGCTCCAGACGTGCATCAGGATCATGATAGACAAGAACATCAAGCTTGTTGATGTGATTCAGGTGATGCTAGTTCGTCGGATCCTCCCATGCTAGAGCCGGGCTTGCCACCTATGGGAGTTTGATCCGGCCGAGCACAAGACCCTGCAACAGTTCTTCGGAACTACACACGAAGATATCTGGAAGGTGCTCTTCAAGGCCAACGAGACGTGGCCGAAGACAACCGAGGACCGTGGGCATGACCTAGCCCGTCCCTCTAGTTCGGTAGGTTTTCCATTGTTTCAAGGTGTATTCCTTACTTGGTTATTCAAGGAGGGTGTCCGAACTTCCCCATTTGTTTTTTCAGGGTTGGACAAAGAAAGCGGAGCGGATTCAGTGTCCGGCTTCGCTGCCCGAGGATCCAGCCATCCCGCGTCTGATGAAGATGTTGGTTCCGACACCATACAAGGCGCCGGAGAAGAAGGCCAAGAAGAAGGCCAAGGGGACCAGAGGTGGCCTCCGTCCCAAGGGTACTTCGGACATGGCGTCTGAAGACGCCGAAACTCACTCTGCCGCCGAAGACGACGAGGAGGAGGAAGAGGAAGAAGAAAGCAACTCCCCCTCCCCGAGGGGGAAAAGAAGAGGGCGGCCTCCATAGATCTGGAAGTGGAGGCATCCAAGAAGGGAAAGGCTTCCCTCATGGATAGCTTCGCATGGGACGTCGATAACAGCCCAGAACGGCACCCTCGAGATAAGCCCCATGCCGAATCGTGAGTATTCAAAGACCCAGACGCATTCATATATCAGCATCTTTACTTCATTATTTTAACATGTGGAATCATGCACTTGTAGTCCGGCTCGTTCCGCCCTCGAGCGTTCCTTGTCTTCGGGGAACTCGCTGGACCCGAAGGTGATGGATAGCGGGTCCCCACCGACGGCCTCCTCTCCCAGGACCATGGATGACACCGAGGTGTTGTCCCAAAGGATCCAGGACCAGGGAGAGACGCAGGAGGCCGTCAGGGCGGCGTCGGAGGGTGAGACCTCGGCCGCCAGACATACGGTCCCGGAGACCTATACGGCTCCGGAATCCAGCAAGCAGCCTCCTTCATCGAAACGAGGTGTGCCCATTCTGCCGGTGACCTCTGCCCAACCAGAGGCGCCGGATACTCTACTGGAAGCACTGCGGAGTGCTTCCATCATTGAGGAACACCGCACCCTCATGGATGCGGTGATTGAGAAGATTCAGTCCGCGAAGAGCGGACTGACCGAAGCCTACACAAGCCTTTTAACAGGCTTTGAGGTAAGCAATGCAGTTTGTGAAACGAAAGTCACAGTATAGACGGTAGCCCCTGAGACTCTGTCCGGGGTTCGGGAAGAAGAGTCGAACAGAGGATCAAATAGTTTTTCGCAGGACACTAACCATGTATGTCTATGTGAATAAGCAGGCATCGCTGCTAGCCATGACTTCTCATGCTGCCGAAGTTTCTGGACTGAAGCAGAGGCTGGAGCAGACCGAGGAAGAGCTCGTTCGTGCAAAAAAGCAGCTGGAGGACAATCAAGGTATGCAATCATTTTATGCATGCCCGGAAAGTATGAATGTTTTTGCGCTGACCGCAGTGACGTGATATTTTCGTAGGGGCGGCGACCGAGGTGGAGGCCCTCAAGAAGGCGCTGGCCGAGGCCGAGGAGAGACTGGTAAAGGAAAAAGGCGCCTGAGAAAAGCATGAGACCAGGGTTGGTGAGGTCCAGCAAGAGCTCTAGGACGCCGTGAAGAAATGTGAGTCCTTGGAGCGCCAGAATGCAGACCAAGAGTCCGAACTTGCTAAGGCCCGCCAAAGCGCACAAGAGGCCTGGGCCGAAGCCCAAGAGGCCAAGAAGATCACGGCGAGTAAGGATTTCATTATGCAAAGCAAGTATGTGAGAAAGAGGTATCTCTTACTGACCCGGATTTGGAGTTCTCTAGGGGCGTTTGCAGATTTGCCGCGCAGTGTTTCTGACGCTGCGGAATTCTTCCCGACCGAAGAGGGGAGCTCAATGGAGAAGTTGTTCTGGTCGCAATACCTCGCACCAGAACATCCGGTGCCCTTTAGCGACCAGCTAAAACAGTTGGTCGAGCTGCATAAGGTGGATGAACTAGCAATGAAGGATTTAATAATCCGGTTGTGGCCTGCAGAAGCTATACCCGGCAACTACTTCAGCCTCGTCAAGTGGCTGGTCAATGCCTGCCCTCGGCTTGACACCATCAAGCAGTCGGTCTGCATAGAAGGTGCGCGGATGGCCTTCGCTTGTGTCAAGATACAATGGGCGAAGATGGACGCCATCAAGCTCACGGCCGAAGGACCGCCCGCGGGCAAGGAGCACCGCACGCCCGAGGGGTATTTTGAAGATGTTCTGAAGGGATCCCGCATTGTAGTGGAGCAATGTGCTAAGGACATTATTTTTGAATGAATACATTCATGTTATCCCGTCCTGTATGATGAAAACAATGCTGATATATAATATAATGCTTTGTTGTTTATTATTTAAAGTTTTACCTCCTGTGCGGCCATTTTATCAAGTCTGAGAGTTGGCCAGTTGTCGGCTTCAGCCCCCACGTAGGTAGTACGGGGGTGTTCGGGATGAATCTAAACACTCTTTATCCATGAATTTGGTCCTTAAAGGAGGTGTTTAGCGCAACGAACCAGGCAATCAAACTATGTGGCTTTACCACTCTCACTTAGCCATAGGAGTTTGACAATAAAAATTTAGGCGCAACCCCTAGTATCCGAACTAGGGTGATGTAAACACCTGATCGGATAAGAACCGATTCATCGCATAACGCGGAAAAAATCGCTAAAGATTTGAAACCTCTGAAGAGCTGACCGGCTCATGCCGCATCATGACAGTCAGTTTTCGGCTTTCTCTACTGAGGTGCTCATCCGGATAAACCAGGACACAATCGCAGTAGTTCTCCCTTTACTACCCTTGCCGATATAGCGGAACGTAAGGTAGTAAGCACAGGAGCCGGGCAACCCAACTATTGACCAAAGACATGATTTGGAGCCAATGCATATAATACTAAATTTGGGGTGCCGAACTATACTGTAAAAAGTGTTCGGACTTTGTTGCCGTATTATGGGGCGCAATGAAGCCCCTGGCGGACTAAAGCGTACCGAAGTATACGGGTGCGATTTGATAAGATTATCAAAAGAGCAAACTAGTGCCACAAAAGTTGGGCTGCAAACTGTTTCCATTATGGTTTGATTAATACGTCAAAGCGTATTTGTACAAGTAGTGCAATAAGAAACAGGGATATTTAATATGCCACAACCAAGGGAGAGCTGCGTGCGGGTCCTAAAAATAGGTAGAGTGACCGTTAAAGAGACCACCTATAAATTCCCTTATACGTCAATATCTTGTGCTATCTTGGTGTATCTATCCTTTGAAAAGGACCTGTGATCAGGCTGTCAGGAAGGGCCTATGGAAAAGAAACCTGAAAAGGAAAGAAAAAAGAGAAAAAGTGAAAGTATGTGTGTCCAGGGGAGGTCAAGCCGTATTATGGATCACACTCTGGTTATGCCTCCGTCTATGCCCATGGTATTTTGAGTGCGTAGTTATGTACGCGTGGTACGAACGCCGCCACTTGGTAGGGGCTGGGATGGAGGCCGAATTGCTAGTCGAGCTCTTGATGAGCTGGGCTGTCCTGCTACGAAGTAGTCTGGGCTCGTTTGACGGTGTCCGGGAGCTCGGCCGCCGAATTGAGGTTCTACTTGGAGAGGCTGCTCTATACTTCTGCTGCTAAAGCAGTGGTGTGCTCCTCAGTATGGAGGGAGTGTTCGATGTTTCCATTGAATGTTATGATACCGTGTGGTCCGGGCATCTTGAGCTTGAGATAAGCATAGTGTCGCACCGCATTGAATCGACCAAATACGGTTCGTCCGAGCAGTGCGTGATAACCACTGCGGAAGGGGACGATATCGAAGATTAACTATTCGCTTCGGAAGTTGTCCGGGGATTCGAAGACAACCTCTAGGGTGATTGAGCCCGTACAGCGGGCCTCTACACCTGGTATGACTCCTTTAAAGGTAGTCTTTGTGGGCTTGATCCTTGAGGGATTAATACCCATTTTGCGCACTGTATCCTGATATAGCAGGTTCAGGCTGCTGCCACCATCCATGAGGACTCGCGTGAGATGGAATCCATCAATAATTGGGTCAAGGACTAGCGCGGTTGAACCGCCATGACGGATAATGGTCGGGTGGTCCCTGCGATCAAAAGTGATCGGGGCAGGAAGACCATGGGTTGAATTTTGGGGCGACTAGCTCTATCGCATAGACATCCCTGAGCGCGCGCTTGCGCTCCCTCTTGGGGATATGGGTAGCGTATATCATGTTCACCGTTTTGATTTGAGGGGGAAACTTCTTCTGTCCCCCTGTGTTCGGTGGACGGGGCTCCTCGTCGTCGTTCTCGCTTTGCGACCCCTTCTCCTTGTCTTCGGCATTTAACTTGCCGGCCTGTTTGAAGACCCAATAACTCCTATGGGTATGATTGGCTGGTTTATCAGGGGTTCCATGGATCTGACATGGGCGATCAAGTATGTGGTCTAGGCTAGAAGGGCCCTGATTATTTATTTTATATGGCTTCTTCCGCTGGCCAGTCTTGGAGCCACTGAATCCGGCATTGACCGCCGTGTCATCGGTATTATCACTGTTGCTTCGACGCTTGTGTCTATTGTGTCGGGGCTTGTCGTTGCTATTCCTAGCTTCCGAAGTGCCAGGTTCGCTTGTATTCTTATTGCTACGGGCTAGCCAGCTATCTTCGCCCGCGCAAAAGCAGGTCATGAGTGCCGTGAGGGCCGCCATGGACTTCGGCTTTTCCTGGCCTAGGTGTTAGGCGATCCATTCATCCCAGATGCTATGTTTAAAGGCTCCTAGGGCTTCGGCATCCGGACACTCGACAATCTGGTTCTTTTTGGTTAAGAATCTAGTCCAGAATTTCCTGGCCGACTCTCCGGGCTGTTGGATTATGTGACTCAAGTCGTCGACATCCGGAGGTCGAACATATGTACCTTGGAAGTTGTCAAGGAAGGCTTCTTCCAAGTCCTCCCAGCTGCCAATGGAGTTTTCAGGCAGGCTGTTCAGCCAGTGTCGGGCTGACCCCTTGAGTTTTAAGGGGGGGGAGGTATTTGATGGCATGAAGATCGTCGCCGCGGGCCATGTGAATATGGAGAATAAAGTCTTCAATCCATACCGCAGGATCTGTGGTTCCATCATATGATTTGATATTCACGGGTTTGAACCCTTCTGGGAATTAATGTTCCATTAATTCATCAGTGAAGAAGAGGGGGTGTGCGGTGCCTCTATATCGGGCCAGGTCGCGACATAGTTCGGATGGAGTCCGTTTGTGATTTTCGGCTCGGACGTAATAGTGCTTGCCATGTTCGGCTTGATAGCCATCATCGTGTGTCGGGGCACGCCCCCGTGATCCGTAGATCGATCTGGCCGGACCTACTTTATTCTTCAGGCCCTACCGGAGATCATACGTGTATGCCCAAGCTGTTTTATCCCTGCCTTTAAAGCGAGGTAGTACAGGCTGGTGGTCGATCAGTCGTTGTCGGTGTTTTGGGAACGGGGGTCCCCAAACTTGCCTGCCTGTAGCTCACGGCATGGCCCTGCGAGCGGGACCGTACGGCCCATCTTCACCAGCAAGGACTCAAGACCCTCGCGAGGCGGAAAACACAAGACTTCCTCAGAAGCGGCCTCACCAGGCCGGCTCGCAAGGGCGGAGAGATCAAGGCCAGGCAAACCTCGCGAGGTTCTGATGACGTGAACCATGACGACCAAGGCAGACGGGCGTCAGCTGTAAGTGCAACTATCCCTAGGTGGTTTTGGTAATTCACAACAACATATAGCTCATTGAGCTAATGCTATTCCAAGATGATTATTTCAGGAAAGCTCAATGATTGGCATGGCATGGATGTGAAAGTGGAACCCTCAAAATGCTAAGGAAAAAGGATTGGCTCAAGCTCAAAAGCTCAAGACTCTTCATTTTATATTTTAGTGATCCAAGATCACATTGAGTCTTTAGGAAAAGCCAATACTATCAAGGAGGGATGAGGTGTTTCTTAATGAGCCTCTTGCTTCATGTGCTTAGTGATATGCTCCAAAAACCCTCAACTACTTTCCCATATCCACATATGACCTAAACCCTAAGCCAAACTCGGTCCTACCGATTCTTCCTATCCGGCGCCACCGAGTTTCACTTGTCATTAGCCACTGCCAAACCCTAGCAATTCGGTTCTACCGATAGGGATCTCGGTCTCACCAAGATGGGATTGCAAACTCTCTGTTTCCCTTCCGTAACTTTTCGGTCTCACCGAAAGAGCGAATCGGTCCCACCGAGATTGCAATGTAAATTCAATGTTTCCCCTTTGTGACTTTTCGGTCTCACCGAAAGAGCAAATTGGTCCCACCGAGTTTGCCTGATCAACTCTCTGGTTAGCTAATTACATAATTCGGTCTCACCGAGTTTGTGTAATCGGTCTCACCGAGATTACGTTATGCCCAAACCCTAACCATATCGGTCCTACCGAGTTGCATTTCAGTCCCACCGAAAATCTCTAACGGTCACTAGGTTTACATTTTTGGTCCGACCGAGTTTGTTGATTCGGTCCCACCGAGATTGGAAAACTGTGTAACGGTTGGATTTTGTGTGGAGGCTATATATACCCCTCCACCTCCTCTTCATTCGATAAGAAAGCCATCAGAACACATACACCATTCCAACTCGTATGTTCTGAGAGAGAACCACCTACTCATGTGTTGAGACCAAGATAAGAACCACCTACTCATGTGTTGAGACCAAGATATTCCATTCCTACCATATGTCTTGATCTCTAGCCTTCCCCAAGTTGCTTTCCACTCAAATCTTCTTTCCACCAAATCCAAATCCTATGAGAGAGAGTTGAGTGTTGGGGAGACTATCATTTGAAGCACAAGAGCAAGGAGTTCATTACCTACACACCATTTTGTTACTTCTTGGAGAGTGGTGTCTCCTAGATTGGCTAGGTGTCACTTGGGAGCCTCCGACAAGATTGTGGAGTTGAACCAAGGAGTTTGTAAGGGCAAGGAGATCGCCTACTTCGTGAAGATCTACTGCTAGTGAGGCAAGTCCTTCCTGGGCGATGGCCATGGTGGGATAGACAAGGTTGCTTCTTCGTGGACCCTTTGTGGGTGGTTGCTTCTTCGTGGACCCTTCGTGGGTGGAGCCCTTCGTGGACTCGCGCAACCGTTGCCCTTGGGTGGGGCCCTTGTGGGCTTCGCGGCAACCGTTACCCTTCGTGGGTTGAAGTCTCCATCAACGTGGATGTAGGATAGCACCACCTATCCGAACCACGGGAAAAACATCCGTGTCTCCAATTGCGTTTGAATTCTCCAAACCCTTCCCTTTACATTCTTGCAAGTTGCATGCTTTACTTTCCGCTGCCAATATACTCTTTGCATGCTTGCTTGAATTGTGTGATGATTGCTTGACTTGTCCTAAAATAGCTAAAATCTGCCAAGAACTAAAATTGGGAAAAGGTTAAGTTTTTATTTGGTCAAGTAGTCTAATCACCCCCCTCTAGACATACTTTCGATCCTACAAGTGGTATCAGAGCTTTGGTCTCCATTTGCTTTGATCTCCATAGCTTTTGGTGGTCATAGCCTTGGTTTCACAACCTAGGAGAGTATGGCGTCTAGCGAGGGAAATTATCACCGTAGAGGTCCTTACTTTGATGGTACTAATTTTGCTAGTTGGAAGCATAAAATGAAAATGCATATTCTTGGACATAACCCCGCCGTTTGGGCTATTGTGTGTGTTGGTTTGCAAGGTGACTTCTTTGATGGGAGAGAACCAAACCGTGAAGCTACCGCGGATGAGTTGAAGATGTTGCAATACAATGCTCAAGCTTGTGATATTCTCTTCAACGGATTGTGCCCCGAAGAATTCAACAAAATCAGCCGTCTTGAGAATGCGAAGGAAATTTGGGACACTTTGATTGATATGCACGAAGGTACCGACTCCGTCAAGGAATCCAAGTTGGATGTGCTTCAAAGCCAACTTGACAAGTTCAAGATGAAGGATGGTGAAGGTGTCGCTGAAATGTACTCTAGGCTTGCTTCTCATCACAAATGAGATTGCCGGCTTAGGAAGTGAAGAGATGACCGATAGATTCATCATCAAGAAGATTCTAAGAGCCTTGGATGGAAAATATGATACCGTGTGCACATTGATCCAAATGATGCCCAATTACAAAGATCTCAAGCCAACGGAGGTGATTGGAAGAATTGTTGCTCATGAGATGTCACTTAAGGATAAAGAGGAACTTCACAACAAATCAAGTGGTGCCTACAAAGCCTCATGTGAAGCCCCTACATCATCAAGTGAGAAACAAGACTTCAATGAAGAATTGAGCTTAATGGTGAAGAACTTCAACAAGTTCTACAAGAGTAGAAGCAAAGATAGAAGCTCCAAGTCAAGGTCCTACAATGACAAAAGATCTTCTAGTCGAGAGCGAAACTGCTACAGTTGTGGAAGACCCGGACACTATTCAATGAGTGTACGGCTCCTAACAAGAGAAAGAGAAGATTCTCCAAAAAGAAGAAGCAAGTAATCACCACAAGAGAGAGAAGGAGTAGAGATGATCTGTTAATGAACGAAGATACTCCACGGAGAAGCAAGGATTCGCGAAAGGAAGGAAAAATCATCAAGCTACAAGCGAAGACATCAGCTCATGTTGTGATGGGTATCCGGCTCCTCCGACAGCCACTCCGAGAGAAGTTATCCTCCGACTCCGAAGATACTCCAGATTGAAGGTGTTGTGGTCTAACTTGTGTCAACCAACTCCTACGACATATTTGACTCACCAATGAAGGGAATTGGAAGATGCTTCATGGCCAAAGGTCCTAAGGTAACACACCCCGAGTATGTTGATTTCAATAGTGATGAAGATGACTTGTTAGGTGATGATTTGCTTGTTGACAACTCTAGTGATGAATACTATGATGAAACGTCAATTAATCATGCTAATCAAGATAAAACGAATGACAATGATAAGGAGAAGATTGAGGCTCTAACTAAAGAACTAAACACTCTTAAGTTAGCTCATGAAACTATCTTCGAAGATCATCGAGAACTTTTAAGAGCTCATGAGAAATTACGCTTTTGAAAACTCAATCTTGAGCAAGAGCATGAGTTCTTAAAAGCAATCAATGATGATCTCCGCAAGAAAAGTTCTTACATTGCCAAGCGTTTACTCTATCCACTTACATGCCTCAAGTCAAGTCTAGTAACAAGAACAAGAAAGATTCTTCCTCTAGCAGTAACAATGATCATGCTAATCCAATATTGTTGCTTCTAGTAGTTCTCTTGATTCCACTAATGATTCTCTTAGCCAAGTTACACTTGAGCAAGAAAATAGCTTATTGAAGGGAATTATAGAGAAAGGAGTGTACAAAAGCCTTGCCGGGAGTAAGCAATTCGAGGAAATTGTGCGCAAGCAAGGAATGCACCGGAAGAATCAAGGTGTTGGTTTTGAACGAAAGTTCAATGCCAATGGAGTTGAGTGGGAAGAAGATCAATACCCCAAGACAAAGTTTGTTCCTCAACAAGAGAAGTATGATACTTCTTTCCAAGGGGACACAGCTCAAGATGATCTTCACCACAAGACTACAAGCAAAAGGCAAAGGACAAGCTTCAAGAGGAAATTGATGCATTTGGAAGAGCTCCAAGACCTTAGTCAAGTGGGATTCCAAGACTACTTCAAGTTTCACTTCTCAAGTACGACTAACTCCAAGGATTCCCATCAAGATGATGTGGATCCAAAGAAGAAGAAAGAGGTTCTTGAGGGTGACTCCGGCCAACATACTTCACTCTTATCATTTTGGCAAAAGCAAGTGCATCAACTTTCCACATCTTGCACTAGTTCAAGGAGTCACAAACCTCTTGTTGGTAAAGACAAGGGACAAGGTAACCTAAAGTTTTCATGGACATCATCTTTTGTGTGCATCACTCTATGTCTATGGATATCCTTGTTTGTTCCTTGTGGGACTAACCCACGTAGGTATTGAAAGTGCAATTCACTCAAATGGATAGCTCCAAGTGATCTACATCAACATTGAGCATCCACATCTTCAACATCTACATGAAGTCATCATCGACAAAACCCGAGGTTAGTTCATCCCTCTAAGGGGGGATATCACATCTAGGGGGAGCTTTAATCTAAGACTTGAGCTAAAGCAACTCTAAAGATGTGAACACAACAATGCTTTATGTAAAAGTGGTAACCCCACTTGAGCTTAAACGATGAGTATGACCTATGATCAAGTGTTCTCACTTGACTCCTAAGTCAATATACTCACGTATAGATGACCTTGTCATCGCAAATTGCTTGATAGATGCTAGAATTGGTTGTGCATGCCTTGTCACATATTTCATTTGCCATCTTATTGTGTGAGCATGCTGGTTGCATATTTTACTCATTCGAGGACATCCACTTGTTGTTTTGATTGTTTGGTTTTATTTCTTTTGCCAAGTGGATGGACAAGAATGCCTAAGAACCTCCTCTAGCTATCTATGCTTTTCTCGTCTCAAACTCTATTCATGCTGCATCACAAAATTTGATCAAGTCAGATTCGAACCACTCTGTGTGAGGAGCGCTCGGAGTTCCCCGATTCGTCATAGACTTAAACTTCCAAAACCTCTTTATGATTCTCGGTCTGACCGATACCCCACTTTCGGTCCTACCGAGATCATTAAGTTGATCTAGGTTTTCGATCTCGGTGCAACCGATTTGAACTTTCGGTCACACCGAGTTGTAACTGTGCAGTTATGAATCTCGGTGCCACCGAGTTGTTCCACTCGGTCACACCGACAGGGTCGGGCTATATATAGTCACGGGCAAAAATTTGGAAATTTCTCCGAACCCCTTCGCCCGCGCGATAGCCTGCTCTGCCAACGTGGTCTCCGGATCGTCTTCTCGCCGCCAGCCGCCTCCAGTCGCTGGTCTCCGTCGCCGTCAACGGGAATTCTGCCCCGCCGTTGCCGCCGTAGCGAGTCTCCGCCGAACTAGGGTATGGACTCGATCACAGTGCTATTCCCCGTCCGATTCCTAGCACATTGTGTTCTTCATGATTCTTGCCACGATTGAAACACTCCTATCCAGTCAATACGCCCGTAGATTAGCTTTGATTCGAAAATTTTAGGGCTAGGTTTCCGCCGAAACCATCTCGGACCCACCGAGTTGAAAAACTCGGTCCCACTGATTTGGCTTATGCCATTGCACAAGTGAGACTCGGTCTGACCGAGATTACTTATCGGTGTGACCGATTTTGGAACTCTATGAAACCGTACCAGTCTCGGTGCCACCGAAACTGTTGACTCGCTCCCTACCGAGTTCACTAGTTTAGGTTCAAAACTGCTTCGGTATCACCGAGTTTGAAAAGTAGATCCGAGATGATTTCAGTGGGAAACTAAAACTAAGTTTTTGGATCATTCTTTTGCAAAAATCTCTGCATTTTGTGATGCTCTTTGCAAAAATCTCTGCATTTTGTGATGCTCATCTTTTCTAACTCATCTATAAACTGTTCACAGGGTCAGCAGTCAGAGTTTGCAGCATGTCTGATCAAAGTGACAGCCAGAACATGTCAGAGCAGGTGCACATGAGTGAGGGCACTAGTCCCTCCAGCTCTTCAGATGAGGGCAGCAGGAGCACCCCTAGCAACTTGCCAAAAGCTTCCACCAGACAGAGGAAGAAGAGAACTTCTGATTTCGAAGATGAAGATTATGTGGCAGAGGAAGAGGCCACATCAAAGAGAGTTGAGCCAGCTCAAGGCTCAAAGCCAGGGCTGAAAATCAAAAGGCCAGCAGGCAGGCAACCCATGTCAAAGGCAAGAGCTTCAACTGAGAAGCCTGCACCTAAAGAGCCAGTTGCTGCTGAGGGAAAGAAAAGAAAGGAACGGGTCAAGAAGACCGTAGCCAGAGTGCTAGGAAAGGCTTCCATCATGGAAGAGGAAGAGGAAGAAGAGGTAGCTGCACCAGCACCCAAGGCACCCAAGCTGATGGGTGATGCCATAAGATCAGGGGCTATTGTGTCTAAGCCCAAATCTGCCTCCAAGCCAAAACCAAAGAGGAATACAAGGAGCATTCCTGCAGCTGAGAAGAACAAGGCCCCAGTGCCTGAGACTGTTGCTGAAGAAGAGGATGAAGAGCAAGTTCTGAGAAAGCTCAAGCCCAAGATCCCAGACCACAACGATGCGCATCCTGTGGCTGAGGACATGAAGCTCAGGAGAGATTCAGGGCTGAGGAAGTGGAGAGAAGCAGACCCGTATGCTTCAAGGAGGAGGACTGCTGTTGACTACAGGTTCCACACTAAGGAACAACAGGACTTCTATGAGACAGTGCTGCTTGATAAGAAGCCAATAGTCTGTGATATGAGATGGGTTGACTGGCAGTACATCAAGGACAATGAGGAGCACTATCCTGGAGTGCAAGACAGCTTCATAGCTTGTGGAGTAGCTAACTTTGTTGGGAAAAAGCTCACAAAGTGGAATGAGGAGCTTATAATGCAGTTCTACTCCACAACACATTTTTATTCAGATGGGAGGATCACATGGATGTCTGAGGGTACAAGGTACCAATCCACAGTTGCTGAGTGGGCATAGATCATTAATGCCCTAGAGGAGCATGATGATGACTTGGACATATATGCCAAGAAGAAGATGGGCCATAACTCTATGTCCAATATGTACAAGGAAATTCCCAATGAAGCTCTTGACACCTTCAAATTTGGGTCTGTGCATTACCTTCTGTCAGGGCTGCCAACTATCAATTGGATCTTGAGGCACACCTTATTGCCCAAGTCTGGAGATCACAAGATGATCAGAGGCCATGCTATCATCTTGCTACATGTATTTGATGTGCCTCAGAAGTTCAAGGTGATGAGCCTCATAGTGGAAACTATCAAAAGGACTGCAGCAGATCAGAAGAGGAGTTGCGGATATGCCCCTCAGATCCAGGAGCTCATTAACTCCAAGATGGGCACGGGCATATATTTATTGGACAAGGAACACCTGCCCATCCGTCCAGATTTTGAGGACAATCAAGTTGTCATGACTGAGAACGAGCCATCATCTGCCCAAGCATACGCAAAGAAGGAGAAGGCAAGGAAGGAGAAAGCTGCCAAGATGCCAACTCAAGAGGAGGCATCTGAGTATTTCTTGAAGACCAAACAAGAGCAGCTTGGTTACCTGATTGCATCCACCCTGCGGATTGAGCAAGGACTAGCCACCCTAACTCAAAACCAGGCAAGCCTAGAGAGAATCATGGAACAAAAGTTCTATGACTTGGATGTCAAGGTAACGGAGATTCAGACTGCAGTGGAGCAGATCCAAGATGATATGCAGGAGAGGAGAGGCAGGACTACCACTCATGCCTTTGTCAGAGTGCCACGAGGTCCGAGGTCGTCTGCCGTGCCAGTTGCTGACACAAGAGCCACCACCTCAGCACAAGCTACAGCCTCAGTTCCACCAGTTCCAGCATCTACTTCAGCTCCAACTCCAGCGTCTACTTCAGCGTCTACAGAAGCCTTCGTCCTTGGAGTGATCCGGACTCCACCACCACCAGAAGATCAAGCCTGAGCGTCGATCTAGTACTATGCATTTTCTAGGAACTTTTTGGTAACTTGTTGCCAAAGGGGGAGAAAAATGTATAGATCATAGGCTTCGAGAGAGAGTGTGTTGCTTTTCTCTCTTGCTTTATTTGGTGGTTTTTCAAACTTGTTTGCTTTTGAGTGCTTGAGATACTACGTCATTATTTGTGAGACATTGATGATCATGTGTTTGATCATAAGCTACACTTAATGCTATTATCTTATCTATCTTATGTGATCTTTCACTATTCTTGGTGATGAGTGCATGTATTTCATTCTTATCATTTTAAGCGCTCCACCAAGATGTATGTGACATGGAAGAGTAACCCATGACTCTAACTCCTTGTGCATTTGCAGTCCAAAGCAAATTTTAAATATGCACAAATTTAGTGGGAGCTCTTACTTATCACATACTTCTCAAAGCGACGATATATTTCATGCATATTATCATTTGTCGAAGCTTTGATCTATATGTTGTCATCAATTACCAAAAAGGGGGAGATTGAAAGTGCAACTATCCCTAGGTGGTTTTGGTAATTCACAACATATAGCTCATTGAGCTAATGCTATTCCAAGATGATTATTTCAGGAAAGCTCAATGATTGGCATGGCATGGATGTGAAAGTGGAACCCTCAAAATGCTAAGGAAAAAGGATTGGCTCAAGCTCAAAAGCTCAAGACTCTTCATTTTATATTTTAGCGATCCAAGATCACATTGAGTCTTTAGGAAAAGCCAATACTATCAAGGAGGGATGAGGTGTTGCTTAATGAGCCTCTTGCTTCATGTGCTTAGTGATATGCTCCAAAAACCCTCAACTACTTTCCCATATCCACATATGACCTAAACCCTAAGCCAAACTCGGTCCTACCGATTCTTCCTATCCGGCGCCACCGAGTTTCACTTGTCATTAGCCATTGCCAAACCCTAGCAATTCGGTTCTACCGATAGGGATCTCGGTCTCACCGAGATGGGATTGCAAACTCTCTGTTTCCCTTCCGTAACTTTTCGGTCTCACCGAAAGAGCGAATCGGTCCGACCGAGATTGCAATGTAAATTCAGTGTTTCCCCTTTGTAACTTTTCGGTCTCACCGAAAGAGCAAATTGGTCCCACCGAGTTTGCCTGATCAACTCTCTGGTTAGCTAATTACCAAATTCGGTCTCACCGAGTTTGTGTAATCGGTCTCACCGAGATTACGTTATGCCCAAACCCTAACCATATCGGTCCTACCGAGTTGCATGTCAGTCCCACCGAAAATCTCTAACGGTCACTAGGTTTACATTTTCGGTCCGACCGAGTTTGTTGATTCGGTCCCACCGAGATTGGAAAACTGTGTAACGGTTGGATTTTGTGTGGAGGCTATATATACCCCTCCACCTCCTCTTCATTCGATAAGAGAGCCATCAGAACACATACACCATTCCAACTCATATGTTCTGAGAGAGAACCACCTACTCATGTGTTGAGACCAAGATATTCCATTCCTACCATATGAGTCTTGATCTCTAGCCTTCCCAAGTTGCTTTCCACTCAAATCTTCTTTCCACCAAATCCAAATCCTATGAGAGAGAGTTGAATGATTGGGAGACTATCATTTGAAGCACAAGAGCAAGGAGTTCATTACCTACACACCATTTGTTACTTCTTGGAGAGTGGTGTCTCCTAGATTGGCTAGGTGTCACTTGGGAGCCTCCGACAAGATTGTGGAGTTGAACCAAGAAGTTTGTAAGGGCAAGGAGATCGCCTACTTCGTGAAGATCTACTGCTAGTGAGGCAAGTCTTGTGTGGGCGATGGCCATGGTGGGATAGAGAAGGTTGCTTCTTCGTGGAACCCTTTGTGGGTGGTTGCTTCTTCGTGGACCCTTCGTGGGTGGAGCCTGTGTGGACTCGCGCAACCGTTACCCTTTGTGGGTGGAGCCCTGTGTGGACTCGCGCAACCGTTACCCTTTGTGGGTTGAAGTCTCCATCAACGTGGATGTAGGATAGCACCACCTATCCGAACCACGGGAAAAACATCCGTGTCTCCAATTGCGTTTGAATTCTCCAAACCCTTCCCTTTACATTCTTGCAAGTTGCATGCTTTACTTTCCGCTGCCAATATACTCTTTGCATGCTTGCTTGAATTGTGTGATGATTGCTTGACTTGTCCTAAAATAGCTAAAATCTGCCAAGAACTAAAATTGGGAAAAGGGTAAGTTTTTATTTGGTCAAGTAGTCTAATCACCCCCCCCCCCCTCTAGACATACTTTCGATCCTACATCAGCACGCACAGTGTCCTTGTTTCCTCTTCGGTGCTAAGGAAGCAGGCGCAGGCGCGGAGTACCGAGGCGCCAAGCAAAGGTTTCCATATCAGTGCAACAAGACCAAGACCAGAAGGATGGCAAGACGGAGGTCACCGTGGAGCCCAAAACGGTGTCACCACCAGACCCTTTTGACAGGCGAAGACCACTTTTGTCAGGATAAGTTGTACTAGTTGTCCCCTTTCAAATTGGCCGTTGTTGGCTCCCTTCCCGCTCAATATTTGGGGAGAGGACCAGGGCCTCTATAAATAGGACTAGCCACCACCATAGCCAGGGGGATCGATCGCTCGGTCGGATCAAGAGAGACCAGAACAACCACAAGTTCACCGAGCACAAGAGCACCTCGCCTCAGGAGGCTGTTCTTCCCCTTGTACTGTTCATCCTCAGCCCCAAGAGGCAATCCACCACACCACACTGGAGTAGGGTATTACACCACAACGGTGGCCCGAACCAGTATAAATCTTGTGTCCTTTGTGTTGCGCATTCGTCGAGTTAGCCCTTAAGATCTTAGTAAAGCTAGGACGTAGATCGGTAGGGGGGAGATCTTCGCGCGCACCCCAGTGTTTGAACCTTGAGGGTTTTGCCGAAACCCATGATCCGACATTTGGCGCGCCAGGTCGGGGTGTGACGAAGCTTCCCTTCCATCGCTCCGCGTCTCGTTGCTCCATCGTCTCCATGGCGGACGCTCGCCGCGCTCGCGCTGAGCGCCGGGCTGCCCTCGCCGACCACATCACTTAGATGGCTCCCGTCGGCGGGCCACCCCGTCGTTTCCCGTCGCCTACCGCCAACGCCGCCACCGGTCCGGCGGGGAACGAGCAGCAAGCATCCTCGCTGCACCCTTCGGTGCGGCGGGACGGCCGCACCGCCACTCCATCGCTAACTCCGGCCGGCTCGTCATCCCATGCTCATCGTGCTCCCGTGGGCGCGCAGGCCGCTCTGTGCATGGCGCGCGAGCTCCTGCGCTACCGCCCAGTCAATGACCTCTACGAGGACTAGCTTGACCGCATCGCCGAGCTTGTTAGCGCCACGGAGGGCTCTCCAGCGCCGTCCCTCTCGCCACCTCGCCCTCCGCCAGCCGCGGGTGGCGTGGCCCATGGAGCGCCTCCACCACCTCTTCCCCAAGACGGAGTCTTGGCGCCCAGGCGCGTGGCCCCACGGCGCGACCCATCGCATCCGGCGCCTGCGCAAGAAGAAAGAAGCTGCCAAGAAGTCCCTCGACCGCGAGAAAATGCCCCTGCGCTCCTTGCGCCACCGCGGCAAGGCGGTGATGCTTGGACCCCATCAAGGACAAGTTCTCCACCAGCGCAGAGTCCCGGTGACCACGGCAGACTGTCGTGCCTTCACCCCTGAGCTGCGTAGCATCGCTTGGCCGGGAAAGTTCAAGCCGGTTCTGCCTCCTCGCTACGATGGCACCCCCGAACCCGCAGAGTTCTTGCAGCTATATGAGCTGAGCATCGAGGCGGCCAACGGCGACAAGAAAGTCATGGCAAACTGGTTTCCCATGGCTCTCAAGGATGGTGCCCGCTCCTGGCTCCTGAACCTGCCTCCAGGCTCGATATCCTCCTAGGATGAGATGCGCGACCGTTTTGTCACCAACTTCCAGGGCACTCGCGACCTCCCATCGGCTGCGGGTGACCTACGCCACGTCAAGCAACAACCATGAGAGACCCTCCAGAAGTACATCCAGCGTTTCAACAACGTTCGCCTCAAGATCCCCAAGGTGATGGACGAGGCCATCATCTCTGCATTCTCCGATGGCGTCCGCGATGTCAAGATGAAGGAGGAGCTCGCCATCCATGAGGAGTTGTGCACGTCTCTGGAGCTGTTCAACCTGGCGACCAAGTGCACAAGAGCTGAGGAGGGGCGCCTCTCCCTCCTCGAGCTCCCGGCTACGGACCCGGATGAGAAGAAAGCCAAGGACAAAGACGTGAAGCGCAAGGGAGCAACCGTGCTCGCGGCGGAGCCAGACACAAAGCGCGGCAAGGACCAGCCCGAGTCATCCAAGAGCAACCGACCATTCTGCGCCTTCCGTAACCTACATAGCCACAACACCAGCGACTGTCAAGAGCTCAGAGCCATTCAAGAAGGACGCTTCGGTCGCCGCCCCGAGCGCAACGACCGGTGGTATGGCCGAGGAGGAGGACGTGGTGGCGGACGCTGGGATGACCGTGGCCCACGGCAGGAGTGGTGCGACCGGCCTCGTGAGGACCACTGGCAGGATCAGCCTCGCGAGGGTGCCTGGAGGGATCAGCCTCGTGAGGATTGTCCTCAGGGCAACGCCGGTCTCCCTCCACTGCCGCCACCACCAAGAAGGAATGACAACCACCACCACGACGAGGGGGCTAGGGGCTTCTAGGAGCCGCGTGCCATCGCCTGCATCTTGGGTGGAGCTCAAGCCCCAGCCTCACAGCGTATCTTCAAATAGTTTGCTCGTGAGGTGAATGCAGTCCTCCCCAAGCTCGAGGCTACGCGCCCGCTCAGGTGGTCCCAGTGCACCATAACGTTCAGCTCGGCAGATCAGCTCAAGTGCGCGGCTACTACTGGTGTCCTCCCGATGCTTTGTTCACCCATCATCGGCAACGTGCAAGTCACCAAGACCCTCATCGACGGCGGCGCAGGGCTCAACGTCCTGTCCGTCGAGACGTTCGACAACCTCCAAGTGCGTATGATCAGCTTCAGCCCACCAAGCCTTTCTCAGGAGTGACCGACGGCTCCACCATGCCGATCGGTCAGGTCCGCCTCCCGGTCACCTTTGGACAGCGCAATAACTACCGCACCGAGCTCATCGACTTTGACGTCGACCACATCCGTCTGCCATACAATGCCGTCCTCGGGTATCCGGCCCTGGCCAAGTTCATGGCCATGACGCACCACGGCTACAACGTCCTCAAGATGCCAGGAAGCGGCGGGATCATCACAGTCCACTGTGAAGAAAGAGATGCGGTGTGCTCCCTCAAGCGCGCCTTCCAAGCAGCGTCAATCGAAGACCCCGGCAACAATGCAGCTCGGTACCCTCCTGAGGTCGTCCCCAAGAAGAAGAAGCAGCAACTCCGTGCCGGACCTCAGGAGGGCAGCGCCGCAGGTGGCGCCTTGACCGGATCAGCGCCCGCACCTGGGGCGTCTCCCTCTATCACATAGGAAGGTGTGCCCGGTGCCCTCCTCGGGTAGGGCTCGAGGGCTCTCTTCTGGAGGGCCTAAGACCTCACCAACGTCGCGAGGGAGGCGCTCGGGCACCACTTGGAGGCGTGTTTCACGGCACGTCTCCTTTAGGAGGACACTGGGCAAGGAGCGCCCGGCGCCCAGGAATTCATCACCAAGGTATCTCAGGAGCTTCAGGAAGCAAGAGCAATACACGGTGACCGCCGCCTACCTGGAGCTGCTCCCCACCCAGGCGAGGGTGGTGAGCTGCGCATCTGTATCGACATACCAGGGCTCAACCGAGCCGCATCTCAGGAGTGCTTCTGGCCTTCGCATGTTGGGCGCTGCGAAGGTCCACCTCACAGCTACGTTTGCATGCGTTTGGCCTGTCGAGCATGGCCACTGCCTTCCAGCGCAACCTGCGGAGCATCATGGTGGGTCAGGAGGCCAGGAACCACGCAATCCTGGCGGAGATGGAGACGGTCCTCAAGGAACCGCCTGGACCCCCAGAGCCTCCCGAGGCTCAGGGCCCCGGTGGCTCGTGAGGGGCAACCCCTTCGCCACGTACCTTCAACTGCCTCAACACCCCTTCATCAACGGAACCAGGTGACATTTTCCAAGTTCATTTAGCTGGGAGACATTTTCCAAGTTCATTTAGCTGGGAGCGCCCAGGGGGCTGCATTATTCCCAGGCCGCGTGGGTCCGTCCCTGTGGCATGTATCTTTTCTTGTTGCGCCCCTCGGGCTGCATCATCCCCAAGCCGCTCGGGCCGGACCCAGTGGAGCGTATCATTTATGCATTTACCTGAGCTAAGTTTCCTTTCATGCTTAATCTATCTATGACTATCACCTACTTGATTGTCGCCCATCGCGGGAGCCACGCGCCGGTCGTCTTTCTTCAGGACCCTTCACGTGAGAGGATTAGGCACGGTGTCTGTGCTCGGGCCCGTCCCTGTAGCATCGATAAATCCAACGGCCGAGCTTTGTCTGGCCGGCCAGCCCCGTTCATGTCACCTCCTGGGGCCGTTGGTGCTTGGCTTTCTCACGCATAACCTCAGGAGATTCATTCGGCGCAGGTTGTCTGACCACCTCGTAGGACCAAGACAGCAAACAAGAATCAAGACTAGGCACAACCCGCCTTGAGGTAGGGCCTCGTGAGTCCCGCGCTGGCTCAAGAGTGCCCAGACACACCTCGTCTAGCCCTGCCGTGCAAGCCACATGTCAGGGCGGGGCTGTACACGCCCCGGGGGCTCTCCGCAGTGACGAGTCCCCTCCCACGTACCGGAGGCGAATCGGCAATCACCACGGTGATCGGTGCCCTTCCTCGCGCTAACTTGCAGGAACTTCCTGAAGGCTACAGCAGGAGGTATCGCGGACTCTCCCTCTTTTCCCATGCGATTTGCTTGCGTGTTAAAAGGGGGGCTCCTGAGCATCGCGTCTCAGGAGCTCTTACTGGCTCTCCAGCCCTCACCTCCAGGCCTTGACCATGGCATGCGACCTGGCATACCAGCGGCTGCTGAGCTCGCTCGAGGGCCGGGACCTGAGGACGTAGAGCACCAAGAAGAACATGGAGAGGAGGGGGAGGCCCGCATGGGCCTGGCCTAGCTACTCAGCAGCGGCCGACTCCCAAGCCTGGCGGCTCGCGAGGAACCAACCCCAGATTGCCAAGATAAGGTTCACGCTCAATCAACCGCTACAGTGCAGAGTTCTCATTTATGTAGCCCCGCTGTGGCGACGTAGTATCCCTCTCCTACCTCCCGACGGTCGCTTGCACGCCAAAGGGGACCTCTTGAGCATCGCGTCTCAGGGGCTCTTACTGGACCTCGGGGCGCTCACCTCCTGGCCTTGACCACGGCACGCGACTTAGCATACCAGCGATGGCTGAAGCCTGCCTAGGGATCGGGACCTGTCGGCATAGAGCACCACGTCGTCGCGAGGTTGCAAAGGGGAAACCAAGCCGGAACGGAGCACGCACATGCACAATTTCATAATAAGGATAATGTCAACAGAGGATACTACAGACGCCTTACACGCCCCAGTGGGGTCCATTTCTTGATTCCTCGTAGGGAACAAAAGGCAAGAACTTAAGGAATCCTAACTACGCATGCCCCTGAGGATGACGCCATCATCAACAATGGGCCACCAGAGGCCGGCGCCAAACTCATCCAGATTGGCGACGATGGCGGCCTGACGCTACAGCTCTGCTCTGGGCTCGGCGGGAGCTTGGGGGCACGTAGCTGTCGTCGCTTATCTCCGAAGACTCCACGAGCTCGGGAGAGTCGCTGGACCACCAGGAGTCGCCGCTGTCGCTGGAGGAGCTGCAGGCGAGGCCTGCGGCAGGCCCATCGCCTGCCGGAACGCCGTCCTGGCGACCTCCTTCAGGGCAGCACTCCAGGTGGCGGCCCTCCTCATTGAAGACCTTGAAGAGCAGCACGGAGGCACCGTCGTACTCAAAGTGGATCGCGAGGGCGCCCTCTGCGCGGTAGACTCGGGCAATCTCGCCCCAGCCTCGGGTCATGAAGATCCTCCCGGAGGCAACGGCTTCAATCTCCGCTCCAGTCACCGAGGCGTCGCAGTCGGCGTGTTGCAGCCACAGCTCGAGAGGGCCCCTCGGCGGCATCTCGGTGGCAAAGAACTGCGGGAGGCGAATCCAAGTGCTCGAGGGCATCACCACCCATATCACGAACTCGCGCGAGGAGTCCGTCGCATGGACCCCTGGGGCGACGGCGTGCGCCTCCGCAGAACGGCGGCCACGGCCCCGGCGTGGGCGGCGACGCTCGTCGCTCCTCCCTCCGAAACCGGCGGCGTGAGGGAGTCTTGGATTAGGGGGTCTCCGGACAGCCGGACTATATCCTTTGGCCGGACTGTTGGACTATGAAGATACAAGATTGAAGACTTCGTCTCGTGTCCGGATGGGACTCTACTTGGCGTGGAAGGAAAGCTAGGCAATACGGATATGGATATTTCCTCCTTTGTAACCGACCTTGTGTAACCCTAGCCCTCTCCGATGTCTATATAAACCAGAGGGTTTTAGTCCATAGGACGGCAATAACTACAACATACAATCATACCATAGGCTAGCTTCTAGGCTTTGGCCTCTCCGATCTCGTGGTAGATCTACTCTTGTACTACCCATATCATCAATATTAATCAAGCAGGACGTAGGGTTTTACCTCCATCAAGAGGGCCCGAACCTGGGTAAAACATTGTGTCCCCTGCATCCTGTTACCATCCGGCCTAGACGCACAGTTCGGGACCCCCTACCCGAGATCCGCCGGCTTTGACACCGACATTGGTGCTTTCATTGAGAGTTCCTCTGTGTCGTCACTTTTAGGCCCGATGGCTTCTCCGATCATCAACAACGATGCGGTCCAGGGTGAGACCTTTCTCCCCGAACAGATCTTCGTATTCGGCAGCTTTGCACTGCGGGCTAATTCGCTTGGCCATCTGGAGCAGATTGAAAGCTACGTCCCTAGCCATCAGGTCAGATTTGGAAGTTTGAACTACACGATTGACATCCGCGGAGACTTGATCTTCGACGGATTCAAGCCACAGCCGAGCACGCCGCACTGTCACGATGGGTATGACCTAGCTCTGGCACCAAACAGTGCCCTGGAGGCCGCGCCCGCATCAGCTCTGACCCTTAGCTCGGAGCCAACTGCGCTGATCGAGGACGGGTGGCTAGACACCGCCTCGGGGGCTGCGGTCTCAATGGCGATCGAGCCGAACACCAGCCTCATCCTCTGCAAAGCCCATGACTCCAAGGTGCCGGACTCTTTTCCGGACTCCGAACCTTCTGCGCCCCTGCCAATCGAATCCGATTGGGCGCCGATAATGGAATTCACCGCCGCGGATATCTTTCAGCAATCGCCCTTCGGCGACATTCTGAATTCACTAAGGTCTCTCTCTTTGTCAGGAGAGCCCTGGCCGGACTATGGCCAACAGGATTGGGATGTGGACGACGAAGAAATTCGACGCCCACCCACCACCCACTTCGTAGCCACTGTAGATGATAACCGACATGCTCGACTTCGACTCCGAAGACATCGACGGTATGGACGACGATGTAGGAGACGAACATGAACCATCGCCAATAGGGCACTGGAAAGCCACCTCATCATACGATGTATACATGGTGGATACACCCAAAGAAGGCAATGGCGACGAGATAACGGAGGACAACCCCTCCAAGAAGCAACCCAAGCGCCGACGTCAGCGGCGCCGCTCTAAGTCCCGCCAAAGCAAAAGTGGTGATACCATCACGGGAGATAATAACACTCCGGATAGTGCTGAAGACAACAATAATCCCCTCCAGCAAGATTTAGAGCAGGAGGATGGAGGAGCCAGCCCTCCTGAGAGAGCGACAAACAGAGAGGAGGAGGATGATAATTACATGCCCCCCTCCGAAGACGAGGCAAGCCTCGGCGACGACGAATTCGCTGTGCCAGAGGATCCCGTCGAACAAGAGCGCTTCAAGCGCCGGCTTATGGCCACGGCAAATAGCCTGAAGAAAAAGCAGCAGCAGCTTCAAGCTGATCAAGATCTGCTAGCTGAAAGATGGACCGAAGTCCTCGCTGCCAAGGAATATAAACTCAAGCGCCCCTCCAAGAGTTACCCAAAGTGCAGGTTGCTACTGGAGGAAGAAGCGTATGATACAGCTGATCGGCCACCTCGTGGCTGTGATAGAGACGCATTCCAGCCAAAAGCTCAGCCCGCACCCCGACGCCATTCAAATAAAAAAGCATGGGGAAACACGCCAGACCTGCGAGACGTATTGGAGGACAAAGCAAAGCATGCAAGATCGATCTACGGATCACGAGGGCGCGCCACTATGTGAGACGATAAACGTCACGCCGGATACAGTAAAAGTAAATCCGGTCGGGCCGAACACAGCGGGCAAGACCCATTCAAGCTGCGTCGCGATATAGCCCAATACAGAGGCGCCGCACACCCTTTATGCTTCACAGACAAAGCAATGGATCATCAAATCCCAGAAGGTTTCAAACCTGTAAATATTGAATCATACGACGGCACTACAGATCCTGCGGTATGGATCGAGGATTTCCTCCTCCACATCCACATGGCCTGCGGTGATGACTTACACGCCATCAAATACCTCCCACTAAAGCTCAAAGGACCAGCACGACATTGGCTTAACAGCTTGCCAGCAGATTCCATTAGCTGTTGGGAAGATCTGGAAGCCGCATTCCTCGACAACTTTCAGGGCACTTATGTGCGACCGCCAGATGCTGATGACTTGAGCCACATAATTCAGCAGCCAGAAGAGTCGGCCAGACAATTCTGGACTCGGTTCCTTACAAAGAAAAATCAAATCATCGACTGTCCAGACGCAGAGGCCTTAGCAGCTTTCAAACACAACATCCGGGACGAGTGGCAAGCCCGGCACCTTGGTCAGGAAAAGCCAAAATCAATGGCAGCCCTCACGACGCTCATGACCCGCTTTTGCGCGGGAGAAGACAGCCGGCTGGCTCGCAGTAATAACATATCAAAGAACCATGGTACCTTGAATACCAAGGACGGCAATAGCAGGTCACGTCACAACAAACATAAGCGCCGCATCAATAGAGATAATACTGAGGATACGACAGTCAATGCCGGATTCAAAGGCTCTAAACCTGGTCAGTGGAAAAAGCCATTTAAACAAAGTACGCCTGGCCCGTCCAGTTTGGACCGCATACTTGATTGCTCGTGTCAAATACACGGCACCCTCGACAAGCCAGCCAACCACACCAATAGGGATTGTTGGGTATTCAAGCAAGCCGGCAAGTTAATTGCCGAAAACAAAGAAAAAGAGCCACATAGTGATGACGAGGAGGAGACCCGGCAGCCGAACACCAGAGGACAGAAGAGGTTCACCCCACAAGTGCAGACGGTGAACATGATATATGCAACGCACATCCCCAAACGGGAATGGAAGCGTGCGCTCAGGGACGTATATGTGCTTGAGCCAGTCGCCCCAAAGTTCAACCCATGGTCCTCCTGTCCGATCACCTTCGATCGCAGGGACCACCCCACTAGTATCCGTCATGGCGGATTCGTCGCACTGGTCCTAGACCCAACCATTGACGGATTTCACCTCACTCGAGTCCTCATGGATGGCGGCAGCAGCCTGAACCTGCTTTATCAGGACACAGTGTGCAAAATGGGTATAGACCCCTCAAGGATCAAACCCACAAAAACGACCTTTAAAGGCGTCATTCCAGGTGTAGAGGCCCATTGCACAGGCTCAATTACACTGGAAGTGGTCTTCGGATCCCCGGATAACTTCCGGAGTGAAGAGTTAATCTTCGATATAGTCCCGTTACGCAGTGGTTATCATGCACTGCTCGGGCGAACCGCATTTGCTAGATTCAATGCGGTACCGCATTATGCATACATCAAGCTCAAGATGCCAGGACCTCGCGGAGTTATTACCGTCAATGGAAACACAGAGCGCTCTCTCCGAACAGAGGAGCACACCGCGTCCCTCGCAGCAGAAGCACAAAGCAGCCTCTCAAGGCAATTAACCAGTTCGGCGTTTCAAAACCCGGACACCGTCAAGCGCGCTCGGAGCAATCGGCAAATAGACCGTCTGGCGCGATCTGAGCTCGCATAGCAATGCGCCCCCACCCCAGTCCCAGCCAAACGGCAAAATCCGTGCCACGCGTACATAATTACGCATTGAAAATACCATGGGCGCAGGTGGGGAGGGGGCACAACTGCGGCACGCCCCAGGACGCGGCTTAAACCGCACTAGGGGCTTCTCGCTTTGTTATTTTTCTCTTTTTTAGGACTTTAATCTCTGGAAACCCTGTCCGGCAGCACTATTGCCAAACACATGATGCAGCAACCAAGGAGGCAGAAAGCTACGTCACACCACGGAATTCCCAGGTGGATTACAGTAACGAGCGAAATATTTGATTTAGTACTATTCCTCAGCCTGCCCTTGGAAGGGACGCAGTCCTACTCTTTGCTTATCGCACTATCTGTATCATTCTGCTTTAACGCACCTTTTTGAATAAACAATGCATAGCACTGCGCCTATTATTGCATTCTTGTTTTATATATATGTGTTCATTAACGACGCCTTGCAACCGTACACTTTGGTACGGCCAATACACCAGGGGTTTACGTACCCCACAATATGGTGTGAAAAGTCCGAACACTTTCACAAGTGCGGCACCCCGAACTTATAGCATTATATGCATCAGCTCCGAATCATGTCTTTGGTCAAATGTTGGGTTTGCCCGGCTCCTATGTTTTGGTACCTTACGTTCCGCTCTATCGGCTAAGGTAGCGCTAGGAGAACTACTGCGATTGTGCCGCGGTTCTGCCGGGCTTAGCACCTCAGTAGAGAAAGCTAAAACTGACTGTCATGATAAGGCGAGAGACTGGTCACTGTTCGGCGAGGTTTTCGAGTCCCTAAAGACTTATGCCGCTTAGGGCGAGGGGCCGGCCCTGTCCGGCTTAAAGACGTGCATCGCGCCCCGAATTCGGCCTTCCGAATACCAGGGGCTTCGCCGAAATTTAAAATTATAGAATTATATGGCTAAGTGAGAGTGATAAAGCATTATTAGTCTGGTTGCCTTATTCGTTGTGCTGAGCACCTCCCTCGAAGGACCCAAATATGGGAACAAGAGTGCTCAGGTTTATCCTAAACACCCCAACACTAGTGGCATGGGGGCAGAAGCCGAGGACTAGCCATATCTCAGATTGGATAAACGGCCAAACAGAAGGTAATATTTTAAATTCAAACAAGCGTTGCATAGCGCATATGAAACAAGTTTTCATAAATACAGGATCACACGAGCGAGTTTTACTCAAATATTAGATCTTTTGTACACTCATCCGCTATGAGACGGGCACCCGGCAGAACACCCTCGTAGTACATCTCGGGGTGGCAGTGCTCCTTGCCCTCCGGCGGCCGTTCCTTGATCAGCTTCACAGCGTCTAGCTTGACCCACTGCAATTTCACATGGGCGAAAGCCCGACGTGCACCTTCAATGCAAGCGGATCGCTTGACAACCTCTAGCCGCGGGCAGGCATCCACAAGACACCTCACCAGGCCAAAGAAGCTGTTCGGAAGGGCGTCGCCAAGCCACAGCCGGACTATAAAGCCCCTCATGGCCTGTTCGGCCGCCTTATGTAGCTCGACCATCTGCTTCAGCTGGTCGCTCACTGGCACCGGGTGTTCGGCCTCAGTATACTGAGACCAGAACAACTTCTCTGTTGAGCTTCCATCCTCGGCCTGGTAAAATTGTGCGACATCGGACACGCTGCGGGGCAAATCTGTGAATGCTCCTGGAGAGCTCCGGATCCGGGTAAGTAATCGGTAATTTACTCTTACATGCTTGCTTTGCATATAGAAAGCCTTACCCGCTGCTATCTTCTTCATTGCGTTGATCTCCTGGAGGGCCTTTTGGGCTTCGGCCTTGGCACTTTTTGCGCTCTCGAGGGCGGCGGCAAGCTCAGACTCTCGCGTCTTTGAGTCAAGCTCCAACGCCTCATGCTTCGCCACGAGAGCCTGGAGCTCTTGCTGCACCTCGCCCACCCGAGCCTCGTGCTTCTCTCGCTCGGTGCGCTCCTAGGCCGCTTTATCTTCGGCCTCGGACAGCGCTTGCTTTAGGGTCGCCACTTTGGTCGCGGCCCCTGGCAAATTCATGATAATCCTGTCATTTTGCAATCGCCTTCTTTTTATACATATACATAGACTAGGTGCTACTTACCTTTATTCTCCTCGATCTGCCTCTTGGTAAGGCCGAGCTCGTCCTGGGGCCCTTTAAGGTCCTACTTCAGTACGGCGACCTCCGCAGTCAGTGCGGCGGACGCCAGCAGCGAAGCCTGCATATGCATATTGACATACTTCTATTAGACTCCTGCGATATTGTTTGATCCTCTATTCGGCTTTTCTTTGTGAACACCGAACAGAGCATCAGCGGCTACTGTCTATGCGGTAATATTTTTCCTATACTTTTAACACTTACCTCAAAGCCTGTTAGAAGGCTGGCACAGGCTTCAGTCAATCCGCTCTTAGCGGACCGAACCTTCTGGATCACCGCACTCATAATAGTGTGGTGCTCCTCGTCGATGGAAGCGGTGCTAAGAGCTTCCACCAAATTGTCCGGCGCCTCTGGATGGACAAAGGTTGCCGGTGCAGGCGTCTTGCCCCTCTTAGAAGGAGGCCGTCTACCCGAGCCCGGAACCACTGGAGGCTCCGGCGCGGTGTTTGGCTGAGGGCCGAACTCGGAGCTCTCTGGGGCCCCGTCCCCTCGGCTCCCGGAGTCCGGAAGGTCGCCTTGAGGCGCCTCCGGGGCTATCTCCCCTCGACCCGGTGCCTCTTGAGACAGCACCTCGGCGTCGTCAGCAGGATGAGGGGAGGTGGCGGTCAGGACTGGATCGCTATCCATGTCCGACGAGCCCAGGGAGCTGTCCGATGATACATCGATACTGGTTCGTGGCGGCCTGCATAATCATATTTCGGCATTAGGGAAAGCAGTGTGGCAAAGGAATACTATGACTTACTCTGGTATCCGAATACTTACAACTTCCCCAGGGGCTTGGCCCTGGGCAGCCACTCATCTTCGCTGTCGGCGGCGGTGGTGGAGTAGTCCGTAGGGAGGGTCCGCCCTTTCTTGGACCCTCCGGCCTTCCCAGTTGGGGCGGCCTTCCTTTTCTTGTCTCCCCGTCTGGAGGGGGATCATACTCCTCGTCTTCGGGGGAGGATTGCGTCGTAGAGTCGTCGGACGGTAAGTCCAGTGACGCCTGGCGTCGGGAACTCTTTCGGGTTCCCTTGGCCTTCTTGGTCTTCTCCGGAACCATATAAGGAGCCGGAGTCAGCATCTTCGTCAGAAGAGCGTTTGCTGGGCCTTCGGGCAAAGGAGCCGGACAGTCGATCTGTCCAGCCGTCTCCTGCCAATCCTGTCAAAGGTACGGGAGTTTAGATCCCGCATGGAGCCAAGCTATGAAAAACATCTATCCTGTAAGAGGTAAAGGCAGCTTACCGCGCTGGCTTGGTGCTTCGTGCTAAATCCGCGATCCTCAGTAGTAGGAGGGGGACCTCGGCGCTCTTGAACAGCACCCTCCAGGCATCTTCGTGAGTGGTGTCGAAGAGCCTGTTCAGAGTTCGGTGCTGCGCCGGGTCAAACTCCCACAAGTTGAAGGCCCATTGTTGGCACGGGAGGATCCGGCGGATGAGCATAACTTGGACTAAGTTGACAAGTTTGAGCTTCTTGTTCACCATGCTTTGAAAGCATGTTTGGAGTCCGGTCAACTCTCCCGGACTACCCCAGGACAGGCCCTTCTCTTGCCAGGAGGTGAGCCGTGTGGGGAAGCCAGATCGGAACTCAGGGGCTGCTACCCATGTAGGTTCATGTGGCTCGGTGATATAGAACCACCCCGATTGCCACCCCTTTATTATCTCCACAAAGGAGCCCTCGAGCTATGTGACGTTGGGCATCTTTCCCACCATGGCACCTCCGCACTCCGCCTGGCAGCCGCCCACTACCTTCGGCTTGACATTGAAAGTCTTCAGCCATAAGCCGAAGTGGGGCTTGATGCGGAGGAAGGCCTCGCACACGACGATAAATGACGAGATGTTGAGGATGAAGTTTGGGGCCAGATCGTGGAAATCCAGGCCATAGTAGAACATGAGCCCCGGACAAATGGGTGGAGAGGAAATCCTAGTCCGCGGAGGAAATGGGTGAGGAACACCACCCTCTCATGGGGCCTGGGGGTGGGGATGAGCTGCCCCTCATCTGGGAGCCGGTGCGCGATGTCGTCGGGTAGGTATCCGGCTCTCCTCAGCTTCTTGATGTCTCCCTCCGTGACGAAGGAGACCATCCACTTGCCTCCCGCTCCAGACATGGCTGGAGAAGGTTGAGGTGGGGAATGCGGACTTGGGCGCTGGAGCTCGAGTGCCCGAAAATGGATAAGCAAAGGAGGAAGAAGGCATGGATGAAAAGGTGAATCCTTGTCCCTTTATATGGGCGGCCGAAACTAAGTGTCCCCACTAGCCTAGTAAAACTCGCTTGTCCCCCAAGCGTCATAATTGATGGCGCGGTTGGGTTACCCACACCCGTATTGATGAGAATCCCATAATCAGGGGACACGATCTCTGCTTTGACAAGACGTGTCAAAAAATTTCCTCGCGTTATGTGCGGGGCTAGTTAAAGGAAACGGTTCGAATAATCACCGGGCCATGACGTAATGTCATGTTGCCAAAATAAGTAAGCAAATTGAATTCAGGAAATATTATTCTCTCTACGGTGGTATGTGGAACTTATTTTGCAAGGTCGGACACTATCCTTATATTCAAAATTCTTCCGTGGTGTATTTGGAGGAGGAACCCGCCTTGCAATGCCGAAGACAACACTGCGTGCCAGACTCATCGTCATTGAAAGCCGGGTTCAGGGGCTACTGAGGGAGTCCTGGATTAGGGGGTCTCCGGACAGCCGGACTATATCCTTTGGCCAGACTGTTGGACAATGAAGATACAAGATTGAAGACTTCGTTTTGTGTCCGGATGGGACTCTACTTGGCATGGAAGGCAAGCTAGGCAATACGGATATGGATATTTCCTCCTTTGTAACCAACCTTGTGTAACCCTAGCCCTCTCCGGTGTCTATATAAACCGGAGGGTTTTAGTCCGTAGGACGACAATAACTACAACATACAATCATACCATAGGCTAGCTTCTAGGGTTTAGCCTCTCCGATCTTGTGGTAGATCTACTCTCGTACTACCCATATCATCAATATTAATCAAGCAGGACGTAGGGTTTTACCTCCATCAAGAGGGCCCCAACCTGGGTAAAACATTGTGTCCCCTGCATCCTGTTAACATCCGGCCTAGACGCACAGTTCGGGACCCCCTACCCGAGATCCTCCGATTTTGACACCGACAATCGGTGCAAGCATACAAGGGCAGCCACTACTAGGAAAAGGCCTACTAGTGGCGCACCAGTTTTGCCTACTAATGGCGCACTACTGGTGCGCCACTAGTACCATGCCACTAGTATTTTTTACTAATGGCACACCAGTGGTGCGCCATTAGTATCTGGTATACTAATGGCGCACCACTGGTGCGCCATTAGTATAGGCCACGGTGCGCCATTAGTATAGGCCACGGGTGCGCCATTAGTATAGACCACGATGCCCATTAGTATTTTTGAATTTTGAAGGCAGGAAAATAGTAGTGGCGCACCATCTAACCCCCACCGTGCGCCATTGCTATTTTTGAATTTTGAATTTGGATCTAGATCGCGGTTTTTTTGCCCATTTTTTGCTTGTTTTTTTGCTCGTTTTTTGCACGATATTATTTCAAATTTTGTTCCTGTTTTTGGATCTTGTACGTTCTTTTTTCATGTTCTTTTGCCGGAGAGGAGGAGGAGGAGGTGACCGGAGAGGCGCTCTCCTACATCGCCAGAGAGGAGGAGGAGGTCGCCGGAGAGGAGTTCACCGGAGCATCGGAGAGGAGGAAGGAGAAACCATGAGGGGATGGGAGGAGAGGAGGGAGGAGTAGCTCACCGGAGAGGAGGGAGGAGGAGCTCACCGGAGATGAGGGAGGAGAAACCGTGAGGGGAGGGGAGGGGAGGAGAGGAGAGGAGGGAGGAGGAGGTCGCCGGAGAGGAGGAGGAGGTCGCCGGAGAGGAGGAAGGAGGAGGTTGCCGGAGAGGATGAGGAGGAGGTCGCCGGAGAGGAGGAGGGTAGTATGGTGGAGGAGAGAAGGGTAGATGGAGTGGAGGAGAGGAGGAGATGGAGTGGAGGAGAGGTGGAGTGGAGGAGAAGAATGAAGAGGTAAGGAGGAGAGGACACGCCCAGCCATATATACAGCATAGTAATGGCGCACCGTGGGCAGGTGCGCCATTACTAATTTTTTTTTGATTTATTTTGAATTTTGAAGGCGGGAAGATACTAATGGCGCACCATGGGCAGGTGCGCCATTAGTAACTTTTTTTATTTTTTTGATTTATTTTGAATTTTGAAGGCGGGAAGATAGTAATGGCGCGCCATGGGCAGGTGCGCCATTAGTAAGTTTGATTTTTTTGAATTTTTTTGCCTCTCCAGATCTTAAAAGCCCCCTATCTTTTTTTCTATTAGGTTTTTGAGGATTTTGAAAATGTTTAACAAAGTTCCCCCGGTTAAATTCGGATGTAACTTTTCGAGTAGATGATTTTTCATATAAAAAACTTTTTCATCCGAGTTCGTATGCAAAAGTTATGCCCATTTTTACAAATTCTCGAGAGATTTTGCAAAAAAGTCGAAAATTCATGTTTGTAAATTTTGCTAACAACTAGACCACATATCACATGGGAATCTTATTTTCTTTTATTTTTTTGACATTTCTATCATTTTTTTAAATTTTTTTTGAAACTGAAAAGGCGGTCCACGGGGGGGGGTGCAATTCGGGGGAATGTTTGGGCCAAATTACTAATGGCGCACCGTGGGATGGTGAACTAGTAATGGCGCGCCACTCCCACGGTGCGCCATTAGTAGTTTAAAAAATAAAAAAAATTGAATTTTTTTGAAACATAATTACTAATGGCGCACCGTGGGAGTGGTGCGCCATTACTAGTTGTACTAGTAATGGCGCACCATCCCACAGTGCGCCATTAGTAGTTTTGAAAAAAAAATTAAAAAAATTATGTTTACTAATGGCACACCGTGGATGTGGTGCGCCATTAGTATTTGCACACTAATGGCGCACCAACACATGGTGCGCCATTAGTATTTAGTAATGGCGCACCACATGTGCAGTGCGCCATTAGTGTCCATATTGGCTATAGCTGTTTTTGTAGTAGTGAGCGGGTACCCAGGAGGCGGACTTTCATACCAAGGTCGTGACACCACCGGCCTCACTACCATCTCGTGGCGACAGGACCTCCTCTTCTTCGGCGGGAGAAGCTCGGGCTCGATGAGGGGAGCCTTGCCCTTCTCTACGGCCGAGAACCTCCGAATCGGCGCCATGACTGCACAAGCAAGGAGTGGAGCAAGGAAGGAGAAGAAGGAGGAGAGGCAGAGGAGAGACGGGTGACGGGGGCTCCGCCCCCCGCCTCCCATTTATAGCCAAGGGGAGACCAACCGCCGGCCCCCACGATCTAAGGTAATAATGAACCAAGTGTGGCTACGCCCGGTCCTTGCGAAGGTTAAAACAGCACTAACTTGACGAACTATCGTTGTGGTTTTGATGTGTAGGTAAGAACGGTTCTTGCTTAGCCCGTAGCAGCCACGTAAAACTTGCAACAACAAAGTAGAGGACGTCTAACTTGTTTTTGCAGGGCATGTTGTCATGTGATATGGTCAAGACATGATGCTATATATATTGTATGAGATGATCATGTTTTGTAACAGAGTTATCGGCAACTGGCAGGAGCCATATGGTTGTCGCTTTATTGTATGCAATACAATCGCCCTGTAATTGCTTTACTTTATCAGTAAGCGGTAGCGATAGTCGTAGAAGCATTAGTTGGCGAGATGACAATGATGCTACGATGGAGATCAAGGTGTCGCGCCGGTGGCGATGGTGATCATGACAGTGCTTCGGAGATGGAGATCACAAGCACAAGATGATGATGGCCATATCATATCACTTATATTGATTGCATGTGATGTTTATCTTTTATGCATCTTATTTTTCTTTGGTTGATGGTAGCATTATAAGATGATCTCTCACTAAATTTCAAGATAAAAGTGTTCTCCCTAAGTATGCACCGTTGCCAAAGTTCGTCTTGCCGAGACACCACGTGATGATCGGGTGTGATAAGCTCTGCGTTCATCTACAACGGGTGCAAGCCAGTTTTGCACACGAAGAAGACTCGGGTTAAACTTGACGAGCCTAGCATATGCAGATATGGCCTCGGAACACTGGAGACCGAAAGGTCGAGCGTGAATCATATAGTAGATATGGTCAACATAGTGATGTTCACCATTCAAAACTACTCCATCTCACGTGATGATCGGACATGGTTTAGTTGATTTGGATCACGTGATCATTTAGATGACTAGAGGGATGTCTATCTAAGTGGGAGTTCTTAAGTAATGTGATTAATTGAACTTTAATTTATCATGAACTTAGTCCTGATAGTATTTGCATATTATGTTGTAGATCAATAGCTTGCGATGTAGCTCCCCATTTTTTTGATATGTTCCTAGAGAAAATAAAGTTGAAAGATGTTAGTAGCAATGATACGGATTGGATCCATGATCTAAGGATTAACCTCATTGCTGCACAGAAGAATTATGTCCTTGATGCACCGCTAGGTGACAGACCTATTGCAGGAGCAGATGCACACGTTATGAACGTTTGACAAAGGTCGGTATGATGACTACTTAATAGTTTAGTGCACCATTCTTTACGTCTTAGAACCGGGACTTCAAAAATGTTTTGAACGCCATGGAACATATAAGATGTTCTAAGAGTTGAAATTGGTATTTCATACTCATGCCCGTGTCAAGAGGTATGAGACCTCTGACAATACTTTGCCTACAAGATGGAGGAGAATAGCTCAACTAGTGAGCATGTGCTTAGATTGTCTGAGTACTAAAATCGCTTGAATCAAGTGGGAGTTAATCTTCCAGATAAAAAGGTGATTGACAAAGTTCTCTAGTCACTATCACCAAGTTACTAGAACTTTGTGATGAACTATAATATGCAAGGGATGACGAAATTAATTCCCAAGCTCTTCGCGATGCTCAAATTGGTGAAGGTAGAAATCAAGAAATAGCATCAAGTGTTGATGGTTAACAAGACCACTAGTTTCAAGAAAAGGGCAAAGGGAAAGAAAGGGAACTTCAAAGAAGAATAGCAAGCAAGTGGTTGCTCCCATGAAGAAGCCCAAAGCTAGACCCAAGCTTGGAACTGAGTGATACTACTGCAAAGGAAATGGTCACTGGAAGTGGAACTTCCCTAGATACTTGGCGGATAAGAAGGATGACATAGTGAACAAAGGTATATTTGATATACATGTTATTGATGTGTACTTTACTAGTGTTATAGCAAACCCCTCGGTATTTGATACTGTTCAGTTGCTAATAGTAGTAACTCGAAACGGGAGTTGCAGAATGAACAGAAACTAGTTAAGGGTGAAGTGACGATGTGTGTTGGAAGTAGTTCCAAGAATGATATGATCATCATCGCACACTCCCTATACTTTCGGGATTAGTGTTGAACCTAAATAAATGTTATTTGGTGTTTGTGTTGAGCATGAATATGATTTCATCATGTTTATTGCAATACTATTATTCATTTAAGTTAGAGAATAATTGGTTTGTTGGATCTCGGTCGTAGTGATACACATATTCATAATATTGAAACCAAAAGATGCAAAGTTAATAATGATAGTGCAACTTATTTGTGGCACTGCCGTTTGGGTCGTATTGTTGTAAAGCGCATGAAGAAACTCCATGCTGATGGGCTTTTGGAATCACTTGATTATGAATCATTTGATGCTTGCGAACCATGCCTCATGGGCAAGATAACTAAGACTCCGTTCTCCAGAACAATGGAGCAAGCAACAAACTTGTTGGAAATAATACATACTGATGTATGCAGCCCGATGAGTGTTGAGGCTCGCGGTGGGTATCGTTATTTTCTGACCTTCGCAGATGATTTGAGCAGATATGGGTATATCTACTTGAAGAAACATAAGTCTAAAATATTTGAGAAGTTCAAAGAATTTCATAGTGAAGTGGAAAATCATCGTAACAAGAAAATAAAGTTTCTACGATCTGATCGTAGAGGCGAATATTTGAGTTACGAGTTTGGTCTTCAATTAAAACAATGTGGAATAGTTTCACAAACTCATGCCACCTGGAACACCGCAGCGTAATGGTGTGTCCGAACATCATAACCGTACTTTATTTGATATAGTGCAATCTATGATGTCTCTTACCAATTTACTACTATTGTTTTGGGGTTATGCATTAGAGACAGCTGCATTCACATTAAAAAGGGCACCATCTAAATCCGTTGAGACGACACCGTATGAACTGTGGTTTAGCAAGAAACCTAAGCTATCGTTTCTTAAAGTTTGGGGTTGTGATGCTTATGTGAAAAAGTTTCTTCTTGATAAGCTCAAACCCAAGTCGGAGAAGTTCATCTTCATAGGATACCCAAAAGTAACTATTGGGTACAACTTCTATCACAGATTCGAAGGCAAGATATTTGTTGTTGAGAATGGATCTTTTCTAGAGAAGGAGTTTCTCTCGAAAGAAGTGAGTGGGAGGAAAGTAGAACTTGATGAGGTAACTGTACCTGCTCCCTTATTGGAAAGTAGTTCATCACAGAAATCTGTTTCTGTGACTCCTACACCAATTAGTGAGGAAGCTAATGATGATGATCACGTAACTTTAGATCAAGTTACTACCGAACCTCGTAGGTCAACCAGAGTGGGATCCGCACCAGAGTAGTACGGTAATCCTGTTCTGGAGGTCATGTTAATGGACCATGACGAACCTACAAACTATGAGGAAGCGATGATGAGCCCAGATTCCGTGAAATGGCTTGAGGCCATGAAATCTGATATGCGATCCATGTATGAGAACAAAGTGTGGACTTTGGTTGACTTTCCCGATGATCGGCAAGCCATAGAAAATAAATGGATCTTCAAGAGGAAGACGGACGCTGATATTAGTGTTCCTATCTACAAAGCTCGAATTGTCGCAAAATGTTTTCGGCAAGTTCAAGGTGTTGACTACTATGAGTTTTTCTCACTCGTATCAATGCTTAAGTCCGTCCGAATCATGTTAGCAATTGCTGCATTTTATGATTATGAAATTTGGCAAATGGATGTAAAGACTGCATTCCTGAATGCATTTCTGGAAGAAGAGTTGTATATGATGCAACCTGAAGGTTTTGTCGATCCTAAAGGTGCTAACAAAGTGAGCAAGCTCCAGCGATCCATCAATGGACTGGTGCAAGCATCTCGGAGTTGGAATAAACGTTTTGATAGTGTGATCAAAGCATATGGTTTTATACAAACTCCCGGCGAAGCCTGTATTTACAAGAAAGTGAGTGGGAGCACTGCAGGATTTCTGATAAGAATGTGTGAATGACATATTGTTGATCGGAAATAATGTTGAATTTTCTGGAAAGCATAAAGGAGTTTTTGAAAGGAGTTTTTCAAATAAAGACCTCAATGAAGATACTTACATATTGAGCATCAAGATCTATAGAGATAGATCAAGACGCTTGATAAATTTTTCAATGAGTACATACCTTGACAAGATTTGAAGTAGTTCAAAATGGAACAGTCAAAGAAAGAGAGCTTACCTGTGTTACAAGGTGTGAAATTGAGTAAGACTCAAAGCCCGACCACGGCAGAAGATAGAAAGAGAATGAAAGTCATTCCCTATGCCTCAACCATAGTTTCTATAAAGTATGCCATGATGTGTACTAGATCTATTGTATACCCTACACTGAGTTTAGCAAGGGAGTACAATAGTGATCTAGGAGTAGATCACTGGACAGTGGTCAAAATTATCCTTAGAGGAATAAGGATATGTTTATCGATTATGAAGGTGACAAAAGGCCTGTCGTAAAGGGTTACGTCGATGCAAATTTTGACACTGATCTAGATGACTCTAAGTCTCAATCTGGATACATTTTTAAAGTGGGAGCAATTAGCTAGAGTAGCTCCGTGCAGAGCATTGTTGACATAGAAATTTGCAAAATACATACAGATCTGAATGTGGCAGACCCATAGACTAAACTTCTCTCACAAGTAAAACATGATCACACCTTAGTACTCTTTGGGTGTTAATCACATAGCGATGTGAACTAGATTATTGACTCTAGTAAACCCTTTGGGTGTTGGTCACATGACGATGTGAACTATGGGTGTTAATCACACGGTGATGTGAACTATTGGTGTTAAATCACATGGCGATGTGAACTAGATTATCGACTCTAGTGCAAGTGGGAGACTGAAGGAAATATGCCCAAGAGGCAATAATAAAGTTATTATTTATTTCCTTATGTCATGATAAATGTTTATTATTCATGCTAGAATTGTATTAACCGGAATAATACATGTGTGAATACATAGACAAACAGTATGTCACTAGTATGCCTCTACTTGACTAGCTCGTTGAATCAAAGATGGTTAAGTTTCCCAGCCATAGACATGAGTTGTCATTTGATTAACGGGGTCACATCATTAGAGAATGATGTGATTGACTTGACCCATTCCGTTAGCATAGCACTTGATCGTTTAGTTTGTTGCTATTGCTTTCTTCATGACTTATACATGTTCCTATGACTATGAGATTATGCAACTCCCGTTTACCGGAGGAACACTTTGTGTGCTACCAAACGTCACAACATAACTGGGTGATTATAAAGGTGCTCTACGGGTGTCTCCGAAGGTACTTGTTGGGTTGGCATATTTCGAGATTAGGATTTGTCACTCCGATTGTCGGAGAGGTATCTCTGGGCCCACTCGGTAATGCACATCACTATAAGCCTTGCAAGCATTGCAACTAATGAGTTAGTTGCAGGATGATGTATAACGTAATGAGTAAAGAGACTTGCCGGTAACGAGATTGAACTAGGTATTGAGATACCGACGATCGAATCTCGGGTAAGTAACATACCGATGACAAAGGGAACAACGTATGTTGTTATGCGGTTCGACCGATAAAGATCTTCGTAGAATATGTAGGAGCCAATATGGGCATCCAGGTTCTGCTATTGGTTATTGACCAGAGAAGTGTCTCGGTCATGTCTACATAGTTCTCGAACCCGTAGGGTCCGCACGCTTAACGTTCATTGACGATATAGTATTTATGAGTTATGTATGCTGGTAACCGAATGTTGTTCAGAGTTCCGGATAAGATCATGGACATGACGAGGAACTCCAGAATGGTCCGGAGATAAAGTTTGATATATGGGATAATAGTGTTTGGTCTCCGGAAGGGTTCCGGAATTCACCGGAAGCGGTTCCGGATGTTTCCCGAAATGTTTGGATACGAGAACACTTTATTTGGGCCAAAGGGGAAAGCCCACAAGGTTTTTGGAAAGCGCAAATGGAAGTTTTGCGGAGTCCAGGGGCCAGACGCCAGGGTCCCTGGCGTCTGGGTTCAGATGCCGGGAACCCGGGCATCTGGCCCTGGAATCCGAGAAGGACTCTTGCCTTTCGGGTGAAACTGACTTTGTGGCGGCTTTTACTCCAAGTTTCGACCCCAAGGCTCAACATATAAATAGAGGGGTTGGGCTAGCACCCAAGATGAAGAAACACCAAGTCGTGTGCCGACAACCCTGTCCCCTCTAGTTTATCCTCCATCATAGTTTTTGTAGCGCTTAGGCGAAGCCCTGCGAAGATTGTTCTTCACCAACACCGTCACCACGCTGTCGTGCTGCCGGAACTCATCTACTACTTCGCCCCTCTTGCTGGATCGAGAAGGCGAGGACGTCATCGAGCTAAACGTGTGTTGAACGCGGAGGTGCCGTACGTTCGGTACTTAATCGGGACGTATCTGGAAGGTGTACGACCACATCAACCACGTTGATAAACGCTTCCGCTTACGGTCTACGAGGGTACGTAGACAACACTCTCCCCTCTCGTTGCTATGCATCACCATGATCCTGCGTGTACGTAGGATTTTTTTTGAAATTACTACGTTCCCCAACAAATGGTAACAACAGACAGGGGACACAATGTTTACCCAGGTTCGGGCCCTCTCTATGGAGGTAATACCCTACTTCCTGCTTGATTGATCTTGATGAATATGGGTATTACAAGAGTTGATCTACCTCGAGATCCTAATGGATAAAACCCTAGAAGTCTAGCCTATATGATTATGATTGTCTCCACGAACTAAATCCTCCGGTTATATAGACACCGGAGGGGACTAGGGTTATACAAAGTCGGTTACAGAGAAAGGAATCTTCATATCGGAACAACAAACTTGTCATCCACGCCAAGGAGAGTCCCATCCGGACACGGGTGAGAGTCTTCGGTCTTGTATCTTCATGGCCCAACTGTTCGGCTCATGTCCAACAGGCCGGACGCCCGAGGACCCCTTAGTCCAGGACTCCCTCAGGGAGTTCCTAAGTAATATGATTAATTGAACTTAATTTATCATGAACTTAGTCCTGATAGTTTTTGCATATCTATGTTATAGATCAATGGCCCGTGCTACCGTTCCCTTGAATTTTAATGCGTTCCTAGAGAATGCTAAGTTGAAATATGATGGTAGCAACTACACGGACTGGGTCCGTAACTTGAGGATTATCCTCATTGCTGCACAAAATAATTATGTCCTTGATGAACCGCTAGGTGAAAGGCCTGCTGCAGGAGCAAATGCTGATGTTATGAACGTCTGGCAAGCTCGATTTGCTGACTACTCGATAGTTCAGTGTGCCATGCTTTACGGCTTAGAATAGGGACTTCAAAGACATTTTGAACGTCATGGACCATATGAGATGTTCCAGGAGTTGAAGTTAATATTTCAAGCAAATGCCCGAGTTGAGAGATATGAAGTCTCCAACAAGTTATATAGCTGCAAGATGGAGGAGAACAATCCTGTCAGTGAACACATACTCAAAATGTCTGGGTATCATAATCACTTGACTCAGCTGGGAGTTAATCTTCCACATGATAGTGTTATTGACAGAGTTCTTCAATCACTGCCACCAAGCTACAAAGGCTTCATGATGAACTATAATATGCAAGGGATGGATAAGACAATTCTCGGGCTCTTCGCTATGCTCAAAGCTACTGAGGTAAAAATCAAGAAGGAACATCAAGTGTTGATGGTTAATGTTGGTGTCAAAACCGGCGGATCTCGGGTAGGGGGTCCCGAACTGTGCGCCTAAGGCGGATGGTAACAGGAGGCAGGGGACATGATGTTTTACCCAGGTTCGGGCCCTCTTGATGGAGGTAAAACCCTACGTCCTGCTTGATTTATTCTTGATGATATGGGTATTAGAAGAGTTGATCTACCACGAGATCGGAGAGGCTAAACCCTAGAAGCTAGCCTATGGTATGATTGTATGTTGTCCTACGGACTAAACCCTCCAGTTTATATAGACACCGGAGGGGGCTAGGGTTACACAAGGCCGGTTACAAAGGAGGAGATATACATATCTGTATTGCCTAGCTTGCCTTCCACGCTAAGTAGAGTCCCATCCGGACACGGTACGAAGTCTTCAATCTTGTATCTTCATAGTCCAACAGTCCGGCCGAAGGATATAATCTGGCTGTCAGGATACCCCCTAATCCTGGACTCTCTCAGTAGCCCCCGAACCAGGCTTCAATGACGACGAGTCTGACGTGCAGTATTGTCTTCGGCATTGCAAGGCGGGTTATTCTCCAATTTCCAAGTGTTTGTAAGCAGTGTCTGGCCCCATAAATGTTGAATCTCTTGGCTTCTATGCCCAATAAGGGCTATCTCCCATGCATCGAATGAATACGAGGCGCCAGGGCATTTTTACATTTGCCCCCTAGCCAGATAAATAAATTGTCTATTAAAGGGATAGGGATTCTTAGATCTGATCCACACCATCCTCCCCTCAGCGAGAATCCATCAGAGCGCGTTTCGGAAAGATCCATTCTAGCATGGCCAACCTCCGCAGCTCCTCCTCCCGCCCCCGTAGCCCTAAGCCCGGTGATTGGGAGAGGTGTTCAGTCCCACACAGTCGATTGATCGAACTGCAGACCAAGGGATTTCTCCCTCCGACGTATATGGTTCCCGTTCGAGTCGGGCTCGCCACCTACAATGGCGGGGAGCAAGCGGAGAGCTTTCCCTATCCCTCCATGGGGGAACAGGTCTGCCTTGTTCCTTATTTACTAAGGGGACTTGGATTTCCAATTCATCCGTTCCTCCGCGGGCTCCTGGAGTTCTATGGCCTCCAATTACACAATTTCACCCTTGCCTCCATTCTACATATCGCCGGCTATGTTGCTCTCTGCGAGCTGTTCCTAGGCTACGAGGCTCACTTCGAGCTGTGGAAAAGGCTATTTTGACTCGTCCCTCGCACACAGAGAGGATCACTTTATCAAGTGGGCGGAGCCGAAATATGGCGCATCGCCGATACCGGATACCTGTCCGGTACCCCGAAGAAGTCATCCGAAGACTGGCCTTCACAATGGTTTTATATGGAGGACGTTCCCCTTCCGGACCCTATTCGGCGGGGTCTTCCTGAGTTCAACAATGCTCCTCTAAAGAAGCGCCGAAGTTGGCACGCACGGAGCCCCCAGGTGGAAGACAACAGAGAAGTCCTCTATCTGATGAACCGGATTAAAGCACTAGCTCAATCAGGATTGGAAATAATCGAAGTTATGTCGATTTGCATAATGCGGGGAGTGCAGCTACTTCAATACCGTGGGCACCCCTTGTGGTGTTTCAACGGGGCAGATGACGCCACCCTCTACGGGCGTAAGGGTTCGGGCGATGTTGCCGCTTTATCAAAAAAATTGTCCGAATTATTCAAGGGAGAGGAGGAGGATTTCACCCGCATCAAGCCACGGGATGGATTCTCCATGTACAATCCTCCAAGCTGGGTAAGCTATCCCCTTACTTCCATTTTCCCACATTTTTTGTCGCAAGTATTCACCTTGCCAGTTTGCGGCAGGAACTGCGAAAATCCATAAAGGAGGTCAGCAACCCCTCTCCACAACTGGAGGACCCTGACCGGGCCCTCGACCCCGGACTTGAAGAAGATCCAGTTATCTTCGTGGAGCTGATAGACCAGCAGTTCTATCAGTTAAGCTGCGACGACGCCATGGTGGCCATTACGGTCGACTATCCCAGACTGCTCCCTGCATCGCACGTAAGAAAAAACAAAAATCCCAACTCCAAAAACTAGGATCCCCTTTTAGACACTTCACCCACCATATACACATGGCATTTTTTACAGGGAAGGCAATCGGGATGCCCTGCCGAACCCGCAGCAACTCGCCAACAAGAGTTGCCGAGGCCGGGTAGGCCAAAAAGGAAGGCGGTCAGGACGGAGATGCCGGCGCAAAGGTATAAAAACCCCGCTCCATGGTTGTCGTCTTTCTCAAAATGTAATGATGCCCGTGTTTCTTTAATAGAAAAAACGCTCGCCGGAATATGTCCGGTGATTTTGCTGATCACGCCTCCACCAGTCGGGCGCCAGGACCGGACATAGAGGCAGAAGCCGATATGGGGCAGGCGCCAGATAATCCCCCTACAGTGGATGCAGATAGATTATCCGCTACTAACTCAGAAGTGGAAAGCGCCATGAATCATAGGCGCCGCCGGGCCGTACTCCGTGACGCTTGTTTCTCACCAGAGGCATTTGATGCCTTTAATTCCGGAGAGGCGTACCTCCATGCTGCTCAAGATGGTCTAGCCAGAGCCACGGATCAGTATGTAAAGGATGTACGGGTAAGTAAATCTAGCGATTTATATGTATCAGTAGCCCCTGAGACTTGAAACAGTTAGCAGAACTGATTTAAGGATCATATTTATTGTGCAGGTTCTTACAAAGAAGAATACTAGGCTGTCCCAGGAGCTGGAGAAATGCAAGACCCAACTGCAGGCCGCCATTGCCGCATTGCAGGAACCGAAAAGGCCTCCCGCTGGTAACATTTACTTTAAAGAGTGATGGTTACCATATAGTGTGCGGCGTGGCTGCAGATCTAACAATAGATTTTGCAGATGAATCCGGAGAAAATCCGGAGGACCAGCATGTCGTGCGACAGCTAGAGGCTGGCAAACGCATGCTGACTGAGGTTAGGCGGGAGAAAAACAATCTCCAAGACGTCAATGTCAAGCTGAGCGTGGAACTAGAAGACGTTCGAGCCCAGCTTGCAGACTTCGAGAAGGAGAAAACGCGGCTTCGGCGCGGCATTTTCAGTAAGTTCTTGAACGAATCCTTTTGAAGGAGTTCGACGAAGAAGCCGACTAACAACGTTATGTCTGTAGGTATGCTGATGGGTCGTCCTGCGGAGGAAATGCCCGGGTCTGCAGGTGATCTTCTATCCGAGCTCTCGCATCTGCATGAATAAGTTCGGCAGGTGATGCAAGGTGTTGCCCAGGCCTTGTGGCCATCCACCTCCCTGCCAGAAGGCGTTGCAGAGCTTACGGAGAAGCTCAAGGGAACACGGCGGCGCTTCCGATTATGGAAGATATTGGCCTGCCGACAAGGTGCCCGAGAAGCCTAGGCCATGGTGAAGACGCAGTACACCAATGCTGACCCAAATCACATGGCCGAGGTCGGACCTGTGGGGCCCCATGGAAAAGAGATCCCTGTTAGCTTAGTTTATGGGCAAGTAGAATTAGCCGCAAAGTATTCCCAACAGGATTGTAGGCTAGACCGCCTGTTGGATGGTATAGAGGAGGAATTTAGTTAGTTTGCATGACTATGTAATTAAAGTGACATGTATAATGCCTTCTAGCCGGATTGTAGATCATTTGTCATGGAGGACCTTTTCGCTTCAACCTCGGGACCCGATAGTCCGGAGTGTATCCGAATACCCGCTCAGTTATATAAGAACCGGGGTATGCGTGGAGACCAGGCGTAGGGGTCATTGGTGCTTGAACAAACAAGTGCCCAACTAGTTATGTTACATTACATGGGTAGTAAGAAACATCTTCCAGGGAGAATAGTTCCGTTAAGGGTTCCTTTCCCTGGGTAAGCATGCCCTAAAGTGCATGTCCGGACTGCGATAGGAAACGCAGGAAAAACATCTGGGGGCAGATATGGAAAATAAATAAAAATCATCTTTTGTTCGCCGACCGAATATTCCCTTAAGAACGCTAGCTTTCGGCTTCACCCAGTCTGAGATACACATCCGGCTAACCCGGCAGTAACAATCGCAGAGGTGCTCCCCTTATGCCCTAGCCGAATTAACGGGAACGTAGGGCATAAATACAAGAGCCAGGCAACCCAGCTTGGCCAAAACTTAAGTCATATCGATGCATATAAGGGCGAAAAAAGGTACATGTGGAAGCATAACACATGTGCGGGGCACGAGGCCAAAATAAATAATCCAGCTTCTGTGAAAGAAGCCCCCAGGTATGATGGGTGCGGCTAGCGCATCTGTAATGTGAAAACGAGGCGCAAGTTGACCTTTGAAGGCCTGGAGAAAGAATAAAAGAAAGAAAGAAAAACAAGACAGATAATGTATAGAAAATGGACAGAGGAAGGGGACGAACAGAGGGTCCGGCGCTAGGCGTAGAATCTTCGGAGCCTGGCCGCGTTCCATGGGTTCGGCTCGAGTCGATTAGTCGATGCATCCCGCAGTCGGTATGCTCCACCGGTCAGAACTTGGTCAATAATGAAGGGACCTTCCCATTTGGGCTCGAGCTTGTTCTTTTTCTTATCTGGCAGACGTAGAACTAGTTCGCCAACGATATAAGTTTTGGCCCGTACTTCTCTGCTTTGGTATTTGCGACCCTGTTGCTGATAAAATGCGGAACGGGCTTTTGCCACGTCGCGCTCCTCCTCCAAGGTGTCCAGACTGTCCTGCTGATCGAGCTCGGCTTCTCTTTCTTCATACATGCGCACTCGAGGTGAGTCATGAATTATGTCACAGGGAAAAACTGCCTCTGCGCCGTACACCATAAAGAAGGGTGTATATCCGGTACTACGATTCGGCGTGGTCCGCAGCCCCCAGAGTACGGAGTTGAGCTCCTCTACCCAGTGTGTGTTAGACCCCGTTAAGGAACGCACCAATCTGGGTTTAATGCCGCTCATTATAAGACCATTTGCTCGCTCAACTTGGCCGTTGGTTTGTGGGTGATAGACTGAGGCGTAATCGAGCTTGATGCCCATTTTGCTGCACCAGAGTTTTACCTCATCGGCCGTGAAGTTCGTGCCGTTGTCAATGATGATGCTATGGGCGACGCCATAACGGTGTACGACCCCGGATATGAAGTCTATCGCCGGTCCGGATTTGGTTGTTTTAACAGGTTTGTCCTCTATCCATTTGGTGAATTTATCCACCGTATTTTTTCTTGTGGGTTCCCCCTTTAAGGGGTCCAACCATGTCAAGCCCCCAGACCGCAAAGGGCCACGTAATGGGGATTGTTTGGAGGGCGGTGGGTGGCATGTGGCTTTGATTTGCAAAGAGCTGGCAATCGGCGCAATGTTGGACCAAGTCCTGTGCATCTGCTTGGGCCGTTGGCCAATAGAATCTTGTATGGAACGCCTTGCTTACAAGAGCCCGGGTTGCGGCGTGGTGACCGCCGAGTCCGGCGTGAATTTCTGCCAAAAGGTTCCGCCCTTCCTCTTCGGAGATGCACCTTTGAAGGACTCCGGTAGTGCTTTTTTTGTACAATTCTCCCTCGTGGACCCTGTAGGCCTTGGATCGCCGCACTATGCAGCATGCCTCATTTTGGTCCTCCGGAAGTTCCTGCCTAGTTAAGTAGGCCAGGAATGGTTCTGTCCATGGGGCAATGATGGCCATTATTACGTGGGTTGAAGGTGTTATTTCGGTGGCGGAGCCTCCGATTGTGTCAGAGTGTTCGGTATCGGGTATTTTGCCCGGGTCCGGGCTGTTGTTACCAGTGTCCCCTTCCCATACTACGGATGGCTTGAACAGCCTCTCCAAAAATATGTTGGGGGGACCGCATTGCGTTTGGCGCCGATGCGGGCGACGATATCCGCCACCTGATTGTTTTCCCGAGCCACATGGTGAAATTCGAGCCCCTCGAACCGAGCTGACATTTTTAGGATGGCGTTTCGATAGGCCGTCATTTTCGGATCCTTGGCATCAAAGTCTCCATTTATTTGGGATATTGCAAGGTTTGAATCCCCACGCACCTCCAGGCATTGAATGCCCATGGAGACTGCCATCCAAAGACCATGCAACAAAGCTTCATATTCGGATGCGTTGTTGGAGTCTGTGTATAGTATTTGTAGTACGTACCGAATGGTATCTCCGGTTGGGGACGTCAGGATGACGCCAGCCCCTAGACCAGCCAGCATTTTAGAACCGTCGAAGTGCATGATCCAATTGGAGTATGCGCCATACTCCTTAGGGAGTTCGGCCTCTGTCCATTCGGCAACGAAGTCGGCCAATACTTGCAACTTAATGGCTCCTCGAGGTTTGTATGTTATTTCGAACTGGAGGAGCTCGATGGCCCATTTGGCAATCCGTCCCGTAGTGTCGCGGTTGTTTATAATATCATTAAGTGGCACTTTCGAGGCTACTGTAATCGAACACTCTTGAAAGTAGTGTCTCAGCTTCCGGGATGCCATGAATACTGCATAGGCTATCTTTTGATAATGTGGGTACCATGATTTGCACGGAGTGAGGACAGTGGATACATAGTATACCGGCTTTTGAAGAGGGAATTTATGTCCGTCCGCTTCCCGTTCGACAACGAGCACTGCGCTGACAACTTGATGAGTTGCCGCAATGTACAGCAGCATTGGTTCGCCGATGTTTGGCGCGGCCAGGATTGGGTTGGTTGCCAAAATGGCCTTTATTTCTTCCAATCCGGCTGTGGCCGCGTCCGTCCACTCGAAGTGTTCGGTGAGCCGAAGGAAGCGATAAAGGGGTAAAGCCTTTTCTCCTAAGCGGGAGATAAAGCGGCTTAGAGCCGCCATGCATCCAGTTAACTTCTGGATTTGTTTGAGGTCTGTTGGGGTACCCAACTGTGACAAAGCTCAGATTTTGGCTGGATTAGCTTCAATACCTCTACTGGAGACAATGAAACCCAGGAGCTTTCCGGCTGGTACGCCGAAAATGCATTTTTCCGGATTGAGCTTGATGTCTTATGTTGGAGGTTGTCGAATGTGAGCCTCAAGTCGTCTATCAAAGAGTCAACGTGTTTGGTTTTGATGACCACATCGTCTACTTATGCCTCTACTGTTTTGCCGATTTGTTTCTCCAGACATGTCTGAATCATGCGCTGATATGTTGCACCGGCGTTTTTGAGCCCAAAAGGCATTGTGTTAAAACAGAAGGGACCGTATGGTGTGATGAATGCTGTTGTGGCTTGGTCGGACTCCGCCATCTTGATTTGGTGGTAACCGGAGTATGCGTCGAGGAAACACAATGACTCGTGTCCTGTGGTAGCATCAATAATTTGATCAATGCGGGGGAGGGGGAAGGGATCCTTTGGGCAGGCTTTATTGAGGTCCTTGAAATCGACACAAAGGCGCCAGGATTTATCCTTCTTTGGTACCATCACCAGGTTTGCTAGCCAGTCCGGGTGTTTTATTTCTCTGTTGAATCCGGCCTCCAATAACTTGGCTAGTTCCTCTCCCATGGCCTGTCTCTTAGGTTCGGAGAAACGCCGAAGAGCTTGCTTGACCGGCTTGAATCTCTTTAGGATATCGAGGCTATGCTCGGCCAGCCTGCGTGGGATTCCTGGCATGTCTGAGGGATGCCAGGTGAATATGTCCCAATTCTTGCGCAGGAACTCTCGTAGTGCGGCATCCACGGCGGGGTTTAACTGTGCCCCGATGGAGGCTATTTTTGCAGGGTCCATTGGGTGGACTTGGAATTTGACTATTTCATCCGCTGGTTTGAAAGAGGTGGACTTGGATCTCTTGTCGAGTATTACGCCGTCCCTGTCCACTGTGGAGCGTAGCGTGGTTAATTCCTCGGCCGAGAGGGCTTTGGATAATGCCTCGAGGGCCAGTGCGGCTGTTTTGTTTTTGGCGCGGAGTGCTGTGTCCGGATCACTGTCAAGAGTGATGATTCCGTTGGGCCCGGGCATTTTGAGCTTCATGTACCCATAATGGGGTACGGCCTGGAAGATTGTGAATGCCTCCCGTCCTAAAAGAGCGTGATAACCGCTGCTGAACGGGGCCACTTGGAATGTAATTTCTTCGGACCTGTAATTATCCGGCGTGCCGAATACCACATCTAATGTGATTTTCCCAGCACAGCGTGCTTCCCGACTGGGGATGATTCCTCTAAAGGTTGTGCTACTTTGCTCAATGCGGTTCCAGTCTATTTCCATCTTTTGAAGAGTTTCCTCATAGATGAGGTTTAATCCACTGCCGTCGTCCATGAGTACTTTGGTGAGTCGAAAGCCGTCCACGATTGGGCTGAGGACCAGTGCAGCTGGTGCTCGGGCTGTTCGGAATTTAGGTTCATCACTGGCATTGAAGGTGATAGCCGTGTCACTCCATGGGTTTATTGCTGCCACATGGCAAATTTCGGCAATGCTGCGGAGTGTTCGCTTGCTCCTATTATTTGATGCGAAGGTCTCAAAGACTGTTAATACTATATTGCTATCCGTGGGATGGTGCTCTGCGGCATCTGGGATGAGAAGATCCTCACCGCTTTTAGCCACCTGCCGGAGTATCCAACATGCTCTAAGGTTGTGTGTTGGTATGGTATCCGCCGTACTATGAATTTTGCAGGGGCCGTTAAGCCGTCCCTCCAATATGGTTCCATGCCCTGTATAGGGTTTTTGTTTCTTGGCAACTAGCTCGGGTGTCTTATAATAGTGCACCCTTTTACTTCGGACTGGGTGTATATTTGGAGCCGGATTATCCCAAAATTTTGTTTCGGTTTTCCAGGCGCTTTCCATCACACAGTACTTTCGCACTATGGACGACAAGTCAGCGAAGCGTGATATGTCACGGCGACTTAAGGTGTTAAGGATTCCCTTGTCCGTGCAATTATTGCAGAAAAGTGAGATTGCATCTTCCTCACGACGGTCCTTAACCTTGTTCAACACAGGGAGGAATCTGGCCCAATAATGATGTACTGTTTCATGGGGCTCTTGTCTGATGTTGGAAAGATCGTTTATGTCTGAGTGGGTGGTGGATTTGAGTCTGAACCCCTACCCGATCCGAGACCCAGGGGCCGAGGGGTTTCCGATCTTGGAAGTTCGGATTCCGGTATGTTGTCCAATGAGTCTGGCCCGCTGCCTGACTCTAGGTTCAGGGTTTGAGTGATGTCCTCCCGCGAATGGGTATCTGGCTCGGAGAGCTCAGGTATTCGGACATAGTTAGTCCTCAAAATAGAGGAAGAGTTTTCTCATTGTTCCTCCACAACCGCAACATGATGGGTGACCGGTGGAGAGTTAATCTCCCGTTGATCGGGTTTAAGCCCAATCCGACCATAGTCCGTAGCGACTCCCAGGGCGGCGATGCGATCCAAGAGCTCGTTTAGGGAGGCGAGCTCCATTGGATCCATCTGTTCGGCGAGTGCCGATTTGACGTGGAGGTTGTTTTCGATGACCCGAGAAGTCATCGTCGGCACGGCGGCCGAACAGGCGGTCATGATGAAACCGCCTAGCCGGAGTGGCCGACAACCAAAGCTCCCCCAACAGTAGTACCGTATTTAAAGACGAGACGAGACATCCTTCCTTCTGGCGACGGCACAGTGGAACTCTCAATGAAAGCACCAATGTCAGTGTCAAAATCGGCGGATCTCGGACAGGGGGTCCCGAACTGTGCGTCTAAGGTGGATGGTAACAGGAGGCAGGGGACACGATGTTTTACCCAGGTTCGGGCCCTCTTGATGGAGGTAAAACCCTACGTCCTGCTTGACTTATTCTTGATGATATGGGTATTACAAGAGTTGATCTACCACGAGATCGGAGAGGCTAAACCCTAGAAGCTAGCCTATGGTATGATTGTCCAGTTTATATAGACACCGGAGGGGGCTAGGGTTACACAAGGTCGGTTACAAAGGAGGAGATATACATATCCATATTGACTAGCTTGCCTTCCACGCCAAGTAGAGTCCCATCCGGACACGGGACGAAGTCTTTAATCTTGTATCTTCATAGTCCAACAGTCCGGCCGAAGGATATAATCCGGCTGTCCGGATACCCCCTAATCCTGGACTCCCTCAGTTAACAAGACCACTAGCTTCAAGAAAAAGGGCAAGGGAAAGAAGGGGAACTTCAAGAAGAATGGCAAGCAAGTTCCTCCTAGGAAGAAGCCCAAATTTGGACCCAAGCCTCAAACTGAGTGCTTCTACTGCAAAGGGACTAGTCACTGGAAATGGAACTGCCCCAAGTATTTGGCAGATAAGAAGGATGGCAAAGTGATCAAAGTTATATTTGATATACATGTTATTGATGTGTACCTTACTAATGCTCATAGTAGCGCCTGGGTATTTGATACTAGTTCGGTTGCTCATATTTGCAACTCAAAATAGGGGCTACGGATTAAACGAAGATTGGCTAAGGACGAGGTGGCGATGCGCGTCGGGAATGGTTTCATGGTCTATGTGATCGCCATCGGCACGCTACCTCTACATCTAACTTTGGGATTAGTTTTAGACCTGAATAATTGTAATTTGGTGCCAGCATTGAGCATGAACATTATATCTGGATCTTGTTTAATGCAAGACGGTTACTCATTTAAATCAGAGAATAATGATTATTCTATTTATATGAGTAATATCTTTTATAGTCATGCACCCTTGAAGAGTGGTCTATTTTTATTGCATTTTGATTGTGGTGATACACATATTCATAATATTGATGCCAAAAGATGCAAAGTTGATAATGATAGTGCAACATATTTATGGCACTGCCATTTAGGTCATATTGGTATAAAGCGCATGAAGAATGTCCATGTAGACGGGCTTTTGGAATCACTTGATTATGAATCAGTTGATACTTGAGAACCATGCCTCATGGGCAAGATGACTACAACTCCGTTCTCTGGAACAATGGAGTGAGCTAATGACTTATTGGAAATAATACATATAGATGTATGCGGTCTGATGAGTGTTGAGGCTCGCGGCGGGTATCGTTATTTTCTAACTTTCACACATGATTTGAGCAGATATGGGTATATCTACTTAATGAAACACAAGTCTAAAACATTTGAAAAGTTCACATAATTTCATAGTGAAGTGTAGAATTATCGTAACAAGAAAATAAAGTTTCTATGATCTAATCGTGGGGGCGAATATTTGAGTTACGAGTTTGGCCTTCATTTAGAACAATGTGGAATAGTTTTACAACTCACGCCACCTAGAACACCACAGCGTAATGGTGTGTCCGAACGTCGTAACCATACTTTATTAGATATGGTGCGATCTATGATGTCTCTTACCAATTTACCACTATCATTTTGGGGTTATGCATTAGAGACAACTGCATTCACGATAAATAGGGCACCGTCTAAATCCGTTGAGATGACACCGTATGAACTGTGGTTTGGCAAGAAACCTAAGATGTCGTTTCTTAAAGTTTGGGGTTGCGACACTTCTATCAAAAGGCTTCAGCCTGATAAGCTCGAAGCCAAATCGGAGAAGTGCGTCTTCATAGGATACCCTAAGGAAACAATTGGGTACACCTTCTATCACATATCAAAAGACAAGATCTTTGTTGCCAAGAATGGAAACTTTCTAGAGAAGGAGTTTCTCTCGAAAGAAGTGAGTGGGAGGAAAGTAGAACTTTATGAGGTAATTGTACCTTCTCTCGAATTGGAAAGTAGCTCATCAGAGAAATCTGTTCCTGTGATGCATGCACCAACTAGAGAGGAAGCTAATGATAATGATTATGAAATTTCAGATCAAGATACTACTGGACCTTGTAGGTCAATAGAGCACTTTCCGCACCAGAGTGGTATGGTAACCCTGTTCTGGAAGTCATGTTACTAGACCATGACGAACCTACGAACTATGAAGAAGTTATGATGAGCCCAGATTCCGATAAATGGCTTGAGGCCATGAAATCTGAGATAGGATCCATGTATGAGAACAAAGTGTGGACTTTGGAGGACTTGCCCGATGATCAGCGAGCCATAGAGAATAAATGGATAATCAATAAGAAGACTGACGTGGATGGTAATATTACTGCCTACAAAGCTTGACTTATCGCAAAAGGTTTTCGACAAGTTCAAGGAGTTGACTACGACGAGACTCTCTCACCCGTAACGATGCTTAAGTCTGTCTGAATCATGTTAGAAATTACCGCATTTTATGATTATGAAATCTAGAAAGTGGATGTCAAAACTACATTCCTTAATGGATTTCTAAAAGAAGAGTTGTATATGATGGAACCAGAAGGTTTTGTCGATCCTAAAGGTGCTAACAAAGTGTGCAAACTCCATCGATCCATCTATGGACTGGTGCAAGCATATCGGAGTTGGAATATACACTTTGATGAGGTGATCAAAGCATATGGTTTTATACACACTTTCGGAGAAGACTGTATTTACAAGAAAGTGGGTGGGAGCTCTGTAGCATTTCTAATATTATATGTGGATGACATATTGTTGATTGGAAATGATATAGAATTTCTGGATAGCATAAAAGGATACTTGAATAATAGCTTTCAATGAAAGACCTCGGTGAAGCTGCTTATATATTAGGCATCAAGATCTATAGAGATAGATCAAGATGCTTAATAGGACTTTCACAAAGCACATACCTTGATAAAGTTTTGAAGAAGTTCAAAATGGATCAGTCAAAGAAAGGGTTCTTGCCTGTGTTACAAGGTGTGAACTTGAGTCAGACTCAATGCCTGACCATGATACGTCTCCAACATATCTATAATTTTTTATTGTTCCATGTTGTTATATTATCAATCTTGGATGTTTTATAATCATTTTATAGTCATTTTATATCATTTTTGGTACTAACCTATTGACATGGTGCCAAGGGCTAGTTGCTGTTTCTGCATGTTTTTACATCGCAGGAAATCAATACCAAATGGTGTCCAAATGCAAATAAACTTTACGAAGATTTTTGATGGACCAGAAGACACCCAGTGGGTCAAGGGAGCGCCCGGGCGGGTGCTCCGAGGGGAGCACAACCCACCAGGGCGCACCAGGAGGCCCAGGCGCGCCCTGGTGGGTTGTGCCCACCTCGGGTGCCCCCCGGACCGCCTCTTTGCCCTATAAATACCCCAATATTCCAGAAACCCTAGGGAGTTGACGAAAATCAATTCCAGCCGCTGCAGAGTCCAGAACCACCAGATCCAATATAGACACCACCACAGAGGGGTTCACCACTTCCATTGGTGCCTCTCCGATGATGCGTGAGTAATTCTTTGCAGACCTTCGGGTCCGTAGTTAGTAGCTAGATGGCTTCCCCTCTCTCATTTGATTCTCAATACAATGGTCTCTTGGAGATCCCTATGATGTAACTCTTTTTTGCGGTGTGTTTGTTGGGATCGGATGAACTTTGAGTTTATGATTAGATCTATCTTTTTATATCCATGAAAGTTATTTGAGATTCTTTGATCTCTTATATGCATGATTGCTTATAGCCTCATATTTCTTCTCCAATATTTGGGTTTTGTTTGGCCAACTTGATCTATTTATCTTGCAATGGGAAGAGGTGCTTTGCAGTTGGTTCGATCTTAAGGTGCTTGATCCCAGTGACAGAAGGGGAACCGACACGTAGTATCGTTGCTACTGATAACCCACAAGTATAGGGGATCTCAACAGTTTTCGATAAGTAAGAGTGTCGAACACAATGATGAGCTAAAGGCAGAACAAATATTCCCTCAAGTTCTATCGACCACCGATACAACTCTACGTACGCTTGACGTTCGCTTTACCTAGAACAAGTATGAAACTAGAAGTACTTTGTAGGTGTTGTTGGATAGGTTTGCAAGATAATAAAGAGCATGTAAATAAAAATTAGGGGCTGTTTAGATAAAGACACAACTAAATTAGTTTTAGTAGAGAGGTTGTTGTTACGAGAAAGGTATTTGTCCCTAGGCAATCGATAACTAGACCGGTAATCATTATTGCAATTTTATATGAGGGAGAGGCATAAGCTAACATACTTTCTCTACTTGGATCGTATGCACTTATGATTGGAACTCTAGCAAGCATCCGCAACTACTAAAGATCATTAAGGTAAAACCCAACCATAGCATTAAAGCATCAAGTCCTCTTTATCCCATACGCAACAACCCCCTTACTCGGGTTTGTGTTTTAGTCACTCACGCAACCCACTATAAGTGAATCATGAACGTATTGCAACACCCTACAGCGGGGTTCCCTCATGCTTGTGCGACACGGAGAGCACCATAGGACGACACCAATGATAAAACATGCAACTCAAACCAATCTTGATCATCAAATAACCCATAGGACAAAACGGATCTACTCAAACATCATGGGATAGCCATACATCATTGGGAAATAATATATAGCGTTGAGCACCACGTTTAAGTAGAGATTACAGCGGGTAAGAGAGAGGTTACACCGCTGCATAGAGGGGGGAAGAGTTGGTGATGATGGCGGTGAAGTTGTTGGTGAAGATTGCGGTGATGATGTTGGCCACGGCAGCGTTTCGACGCCACCGGAAGAGAAGGGGAGAGGGGGCCCCTTCGTCTTCTTCTTCCTTGACCTCCTCCCTAGATGGGAGAAGGGTTTCCCCTCTGGTCCTTGGCCTCCATGGCGTGGGAGGGGCGAGAGCCCCTCCGAGATTGGATCTGTCTCTCTGTCTCTCTCTGTTTCTCTCTGTTTCTGCGTTCTCAGATTCTTCCCTTTCACCGTTTCTTATATTCCCGGAGATCCGTAACTCCGATTGGGCTGAAATCTTAACACGATCTCTATCCGGATATTAGCTTTCTTGTAGCGAAAGAATGGCACCAACTGCCTTACGGGGTGGCCATGAGGGTCAGGGGCGCGCCTACCCCCTGGGGCGCGCCCCCTGCCTCGTGGCCCCCTCGGGCACCGTCTCGCGTGGATTTTTCCTCCCAAAAATCATATATATTCCAAAAAAATCTCCATCAATTTTTATCCCGTTTGGACTCCGTTTGATATGGATATTCTGTGATAAAAAAAACATGCAACAAACAGGAACTGGCACTGGGCACTGGATCAATATGTTAGTCCCAAAAATTGTATAAAAAGTTGCCAAAAGTATATGAAAGTTATAGAATATTGGCATGGAACAATAAAAAATTATAGATACGACGGAGACGTATCAGCATCCCCAAGCTTAATTCCTGCTCGTCCTCGAGTAGGTAAATGATAAAAAGATATTTTTTGATGTGGAATGCTACCTAGCATAATCTTGATCACATATATAATCATGGCTTGAATATTAAGATACGAGTGATTCAAAGCAATAGTCTATCATTTGACATAAAAACAATAATACTTCAAGCCTACTAATAAAGCAATCATGTCTTTTCAAAATAACAAGGCCAAAGAAAGTTATCCCTACAAAATCATATAGTCTGGCTATGCTCCATCTTCACCACACAAAATATTCACATCATGCACAACCCCGATGACAAGCCGAGCAATTGGTTCATACTTTTTAACGCGCTTCAGCATTTTCAACCCTCACGCAATACATGAGCGTGAGCCATGGATATAGCACTATAGGTGGAATAGAATGGTGGTTGTGGAGAAGACAAAAAGGAGAAGATAGTCTCACATCAACTAGGCGTATCAACGGGCTATGGAGATGCCCATCAATAGATATCAATGTGAGAGAGTAGGGATTTCCATGCAACGGATGCACTAAGAGCTATAAGTGTATGAAAGCTCAGACCGAAAACTAAGTGGGTGTGCATCCAACTTGCTTGCTCATGAAGACCTCGGGCATTTGAGGAAGCCCATCATCGGAATATACAAGCCAAGTTCTATAATGAAAATTCGCACTAGTATATGAAAGTGATAACTCAAGAGACTCTCTATATGAAGAACATGGTGATACTTTGAAGCACAAGTGTGGTAAAAGGATAGTAACATTGCCCCTTCTCTCTTTGTCTCTCATTTTTTGGGGCCTTCTCTTTTTTTGGCATTTCTCTTTTTTTTCGTTTTTTTCTTTTTTTCGTCTAAAGTCTCATCCCGACTTGTGGGGGAATCATAGTCTCCATCATCCTTTCCTCACTGGGACAATGCTCTAATAATGATGATCTTCAAACTTTTATTTACTTACAACTCAATATTACAACTCGATATCTAGAACAAAGATATGACTCTATATGAATGCCTCCGGCGGTGTACCGGGATGTGCAATGATCTAGCGTAGCAATGACATAAAAACGGACAAGCCATGAAAACATCATGCTAGCTATCTTACGATCATGCAAAGCAATATGACAATGAAAGCTCAAGTCATGTATATGATGATGATGGAAGTTGCATGGCAATATATCTCGGAATGGCTATGGAAATGCCATGATAGGTAGGTATGGTGGCTGTTTTGAGGAAGGTATATGGTGGGTTTATGGTACCGGCGAAAGTTGCGCGATACTAGAGAGGCTAGCAATGATGGAAGGGTGAGAGAGTGTATAATCCATGGACTCAACATTAGTCATAAAGAATCACATACTTATTGCAAAATTTTATCAGCCCTCGAATCAAAGTACTACTATGCATGCCCCTAGGGGATAGATTGGTAGGAAAAGACCATCGTTCGTCCCCGACCGCCACTCATAAGGAAGACAATCAATAAATACCTCATGCTCCGACTTCGTTACATCACGATTCACCATACGTGCATGCTACGGGAATCACAAACCTCAACACAATTATTTCTACTAATCCACAACTACCCACTAGCATGACTCTAATATCACCATCTTTATATCGCAAAACTATTGCAAGGAATCAAACATATCATATTCGGTGATCTACAAGTTTTATGTAGGATTTTATGACTAACCATGTGAATGACCAATTCTGTCATCTCTCTAAATAGATATAAGTGAAGCAAGAGAGTTTAATCCTTTCTACAAAAGATATTCCCGTGCTCTAACAAATATAAGTGAAGCAAAAGAGCATTCTACAAATGGCGGTTTTCTATGTAAAGAGAAACAGGCTATCCAAACTTCAAATGATATAAGTGAAGCACATGAAGCATTCTATAAAGCCATACTCAAAAGATATAAGTGAAGTGCATAGAGCATTATATAAATCAACCAAGGACTATCTCATACTAGCATGGTGCATAAAAGAAAAATTAAAACTAAATGCAAAAGACGCTCCAAGATTGCACATATCGCATGAACGAAACGAATCCGAAAACATACCGATACTTGTTGAAGAAAGAGGGGATGCCTTCCGGGGCATCCCCAAGCTTAGACGCTTGAGTATCCTTGAATATTTACTTGGGGTGCCTCAGACATCCCCAATCTTGAGATCTTTCCCCTCTTCCTTCTTCTCACATCGAGACCTTCTCGATCATCGAACACTTCATCCACACAAAACTTCAACAAAAAACTCGGTAAGATCCATTAGTATAATAAAGCAAATCACTACTCTAAGTAATTTTGCAAACCAATTCATATTTTGTTTTTGCATTGTGTCTACTGTAATATAACTTTTCCATGGCTTAATCCAGTGATATAAATCGTTAGTTCCATCAAAACAAGCAAACTATGCATCAAAAACAGAATCTGTCTAAAACAGAACAGTCTGTAATAATCTGAACATTCACCATACTTATGATACTTGAAAAATTATGCCAAAAATAGTAAAAATAAAAAAATTATAGAAAGACAGTGCAACAGGAATCAGAACCGTTTGACGTTCCAGTAAAAAACGAAAAATCGCGCACTACAGCCAAAGTTTCTGTCCTGCACCGTACAAACCAACAAGCAAAGTAAACATCCTAAAGGCAAATCTTGGCACATTATTTTTATTTTTTTAACCTTATAAAAGCACACAACAGAAATAAATGACTCTCTAAAACTTCCGGGTTGTCTCCCTGGCAGCACTTTCTTTAAAGCCATTAAGCTAGGCATATAGTGCTCAAGTAGTGAATCCTCCCGGATCCCAAGGTATATCAAAGACAATTTTAAGTAGCAATGATTTGTAATTTAGTAGTGAGCACAAAGTAACATATATCAAGTAACAACGAAGTCTAACTCTCTTCCTATGCATCGGCATGTCGTAAAAGAACAATTCATGCACACATAGTGAAGGCCAATGCATAGTATAAACAGTTTCTTGCAATTTTGTCGTATTGGAAACATAGAGAGGCGGAGATGTAGATCCTCTCTCATAATAATTGCAAGTAGGAGCAGCAAGCACATGCATATTATATCTATCAAAATCATCATGTGTAGTGGTAAAACGCAACCCATCAATATAATCCTTAATAAGTGCAGACTTCGCCGATATAGTGTAGTCGGGAGAATTCAAAAAGATAATAGGACTATCATGCGTGGGTGCAATAGCAACAATTTCATTTTTAACATAAGGAACCATAGCAAGTTCATCTCCATGAGCATAATTCATATTGGCATCTTGGCCACAAGCATAGCAAGCATCATTAAAAAGGGATATTTCAAAAGAATCAACGGGATCATAGCAATCATCCTTCGGTAAGCATGAAGGGAAATTAAATAATGTATGAGTTGAAGAGTTACTCCCATTAGAAGGTGGGCACGGGTAGCTAATCCGCTCTTCCTCCTATTGTTCTTCGCTCTCCTCATCATCTTTTTCATCCAATGAGCTCACAGTTTCATCAATTTCTTCTTCCATAGACTCCTGCAAAATATTAGTCTCTTCTTGGACAGCGGAGACTTTCTCAATAAGTGCATCAATATAGGAATTGTATTCATAATTCTCATAGCAATATTTCAATATAGCAAAATTTTCAGGCCTATAAACATCATCATCAAAAGCTTCATACTTTTCAAACAAAGATTCAATTTCATAAGCACCCTTAAAAGCAACAAATTCTTCTATTTGTTGCACATCATAATATTCATATATACCTCTAGAATAAGAAGCCAAAGTTTCATTATCATTAAATTTTCATAAAAAGGGAAGGTGTGGAGCCTTCATCCTAGAGCAACAAGTATAATCATATCTCAAGCATAGTTGCCTAGCATACCATTTCATCATATAAATTTGATCCCATAATAGTTTCCCTTTTTGAGTCAAGCGATAATCCCTAAAGTATTCACGTTGATCCAACGTGTCTCCCATTACCAAATTGAATGGGGTTTTCTCTGGATTATCAAAGTAGTACATAATATCTGTCACATAACGAGCATCGAGGGTTTTAGGAGGTTCCTCATCTCCATGAGCAGCAAATACACCTAATTTTTTTGGTATTTTGTGTTCCATATCCATAAGTAAAGATAAAGAACAACTAAGAACAACAAATAAAAATTACTTAGTGATCAGGCAAACAAGCACACACGAGACTATTCACCCCACGCTATTGCTCCCCGGCAACGGCGCCAGGAAAAGGTCTTGATAACCCACAAGTATAGGGGATCGCAACAGTTTTTGATAAGTAAGAGTGTCGAACCCAACGAGGAGCTAAAGGCAGAAAAATATTCCCTCAAGTTCTGTCGACCATCGATACAACTCTGCATACGCTTGACGTTCGCTTTACCTAGAACAAGTATGAAACTAGAAGTACTTTGTAGGTGTTGTTGGATAGGTTTGCAAGATAATAACGAGCACATAAACAAAAAGTAGGGGATGTTTAGATAAATACACAACTAAATTAGTTTTAGTAGAGAGCTTGTTGTTACGAGAAAGTTATTTGTCCCTAGGCAATCGATAACTAGACCGGTAATCATTACTGCAATTTTCTATGAGGGAGAGGCATAAGCTAACATACTTTCTCTACTTGGATCATATGCACTTATGATTGGAACTCTAGCAAGCATCCGCAACTACTAAAGATCATTAAGGTAAAACCCAACCATAGCATTAAAGCATCAAGTCCTCTTTATCCTATATGCAACAACCCCCTTAATTGGCTTTGCGTTTCAGTCACTCATGCAACCCACTATAAGAGAATCATGAACGTATTGCAACACCCTACAGCGGGGATCCCTCACGCTTGCGCGACACGGAGAGCACCATAGGACAGCACCAATGATAAAACATGCAACTCAAACCAATCTTGATCATCAAATAACCCATAGGACAAAACGGATCTACTCAAACATCATAGGATAGCCATACATCATTGGGAAATAATATATAGCGTTGAGCACCATGTTTAATTAGAGATTACAGCGGGTGAGAGAGCGGTTACACCGCTGCATAGAGGGGGGAATAGTTGGTGATGATGGCGGTGAAGTTGTTGGTGAAGATTGCGGTGATGATGATGGCCACGGCAGAGTTCCGGCGCCACCGGAAGAGAAGGGGAGAGGGGTCCCCTTTGTCTTCTTCTTGCTTGACCTCCTCCCTAGATGGGAGAAGGGTTTCCCCTCTGGTCCTTGGCCTCCATGGCGTGGGAGGGGCGAGAGCCCCTCTGAGATTGGATCTGTCTCTCTGTCTCTCTCTCTGTTTCCGCGTTCTCAAATTCTTCCCTTTCACCGTTTCTTATATTCCCGGAGATCCGTAACTCCGATTGGGCTGAAATTTTAACACGGTCTCTATCTGGATATTAGCTTTATTGCGGCAAAAGAAGGGCACCAACTGCCTTATGGGGTGGCCACGAGGGTCAGCGGCACGCCTGCCCCCCTAGGGCGCCCCCTGCCTCGTGGCCCCCTTGGGCACCGTCTCGCATGGATTTTTCTTCCCAAAAATCATATATATTCCAAAAAATCTCCGTCAGTTTTTATCCCGTTTGGACTCCGTTTGATATGGATATTCTGCGAAACAAAAAACATGCAACAAACAGGAACTGGCACTTGGCACTGGATCAATATGTTAGTCCCAAAAATAGTATAAAAAGTTGCCAAAAGTATATGAAAGTTATAGAATATTGGCATGGAACAATCAATAATTATAGATACGACGGATACGTATCAGCTACTAAGGATAAAACAATGGGGTCTATCTCTACATAGATAGATATTTTCTACATCATGTCAAAGTTCTTATTGCATTACTCCGTTTCTCCATGAACTTAATACACTAGATGCATGCTGGATAGCGGTTGATGTGTGGAGTAATAGTAGTAGATGCAGGCAGGAGTCGGTCTACTAATCTTGGACGTGATGCCTATGTAATGATCATTGCCTGGATATCGTCATGATTATTTGAAGTTCTATCAATTGCCCAATAGTAATTTGTTTACCCACCGTTTGCTATTTTTCTCGAGAGAAGCCACTAGTGAAACCTATGGGCCCCAGGTCTCTTTCTCATATTATTTGCCTTTGCGATCTACTTTTCCTTTGCTTTTATTTTCAGATCTATTAAACCAAAAATACAAAAATACCTTGCTGTGTTTTATTCTTATTTATTTTATTTGGCGTTCGATCTATCAATCTACTATAATTTTATTCACGTCCGTTTGCCTATATTGGGGCGCCGCTACCTCAAAGGGATTGACAACCCCTTTTACACATCAAGTTGCGAGTATTTGTTATTTGGATGCAGGTGCTATTTATGTTGTTTTGCTTGGTTCTCCTACTGGTTCGATAACCTTGGTTTCATCACTGAGGGAAATACCTACTACCGCTGTGTGCATCATCCCTTCCTCTTCGGGGAAATACCGACGTAGCTTCAAGCCGCCATCAAAAGGAATTTCTGGCGCCGTTGCCGGGGAGGATCTTCAACATATACCAGGTTCTTAATCACAAATCTCATCTCCTCACAATTTACACTATTTTCCATTTGCCTCTCGTTTTCATCTCCCCCACTTCATAAAAAATTACCGTTTTTATTCGCCCCTCTTTTTCGTTCACCGTTTTCTCGCCAGATCTATCATTTGCTTGCAATCATGAGTGATTTTGGTATGGCACCAACAGATGATGGCCTAACTCCTAAGATAGGACATACGGGCAATTTGGATGCTAAAACTTTTATCTTGGGGCAAGGGAATGTTATGGGAAAAGAACGTAAACAAGAATTTTTCAATTGTGTTGGAAATTTAAGTCTTGATGATGCGCCTATACTTAGGACTACTAGATCTTATGTGGATGCTATTTTAGCACTAGTTCTAAAACTTGAAAGCAAATTTATCCGTACTCATGCTACTTTGGAAAGATTGTTTTTCGAGCTTCCCGTTATAAAGAATCCAAAAGCTAAAAAGTTAGCCACTCTCGTTCTTGTGATTGAATTTGACTACATAATACGGGAAGCTAGGGAAATCTTTGATTTTTATGGTATGAATCGTGAAAAGCCCATGATAGACAAAATTCTTTACAATAGTGATTATGTGTTAAGGAATTTGCTTGGGGATAATAAAATCTTTGATGAGAACCTTAAAAAAGAAGTCCCCGTTTAGATATAATCCAACAAGTTTTCAATAATGTTAATCAACATCACTCTTGGATTGTTGCGGGAAATCAAAGGGGATATGATGAAAACAAACTTAGGAATGCTAAGGTTTCAATGGATAATATGTTTTATGTTGTCTTTAAAAAACCTCATGACAAGAACACCCCTGGGGAAATTACGAACAAAGATGACAAAACATAGATCCTTGCTTTATGCCTAGCTAAGGGCGTAAAACTATAGCGCTTGTTGGGAGGCAACCCAATGAATAAATTTTATTTTTGCTTTTTTGCTTTCTGTTCTTGAGTGTTTCCACAATTATTCTACTGTTATGATTGTGTTTTTTGTGTTTTAATTAGTGTTTGTGCCAAGTAAAGCTTTTAGGATCTTCTTGGGTGATAGTTGATTGATCTTGCTAAAAAAACAGAAACTTTTGCGCTCCTGGAAATAATTTTCGTTTTTAACCAAAGAGCGATAAAATACAAATTCCTTTTGCAGTAGATTAATATACAAATTTCCCAGGTCGTCCTAATTTTTCTGAGTTTTTGGAGTTAGAAAAGTATTCAAAATATCCGGATTGCTACAGACTGTTCTGTTTTTGACAGATTCTGTTTTGTTTGCGTTGTGTGCTTGTTTTGATGGCTCTATGGTTTTCTTTGATGAGTTTTTGCCATAGAGAAGTTGGAATATAGTAGATATAATGAAATAACAAAATATGAATTGTTTTACTACATCACTTATAGTAGTGATTTGTTTTCTTATACTAACGGATCTCACGAAGACTTTTGTTCGAAGTTTTCAAGTTTTGGGTTATCTTACGATCGATGAAGGAATAAGGAGTAAGAAGAGCCTAAGCTTGGGAATGCCCCAGCATACCAAGCTATTATCTAGAAGAGAGCATGCAACTAAGCTTGGGGGTGCCCCGAGTGTCATCCCCTCTTTCTTCTAACGACCATCGGTATTTTACTCGAAGCTATATTTTTATTTGTCACATACTATGTGTTTTGCTTGGAGCATCTTGTATGATATGAGTCTTTGCTTGTTTTATTTTTTGTTTTATGTCTTGAGTCCTTGTTGGGCACAACTATTTGAGAGAGCCAAAACTATGTCATGACTTGTTAGAATTGTTCTCTATTCACTTAATTTTTTATGAGCTATGGACTTGCTCTAGTGCTTCACTTATATCTTTTTGAGCACGGTGTGCTTTAGTATTTTTGAAGAAATGCTCTCTTGCTTCACTTAGATTTATTTGAGAGTTATTAAAATTTTCAAGAAATTCTCTCTTGCTTCACTTAAATTAATTTGAGAGAAGAAATATTATGCTCATGATCTTCACTTATATTTGTTTGAGCTTATCAAAAGCAACACATGAAAAATTAGTCCCGAAGTGATAGAAATCCAAGAAGGATATAATAAAACCTTTCCTGGATATTATTGGAAAAAATAAACTTGATTCTTAGTAGTAGTTTTGAGATATGATGATGCGATATATGAGTCATGTTGATGAGTAATTATGCTTTAGTAAGAATATTGGTGTTAAGGTTTGTGATTCCCTATGCAAGCACGGAAGTCAATAATTATGCAATGAAATTGTATCCTACTTGTGGTGCATTATTCGGTGTTAATTATGCTTAGTGATCGCTTATGAGATCATTCATTTCTTGGTGTGACAGCCTAGTTTTTGCCCTTCTCTCTTTGTCTGATTTTCAGTTGGTTTGGATTTGAATTTGAAATTTTTTGAATCACTTCAGGTGGACTTAAACACTTGGGTACCCCCTTGACTTTCACCCAAGTGACCTATTTCTCTATCTAGCCATCATTTCTTCTCGGATCCATCTCAAAATAATATTATGAATATTTTTCTTAAATGAAAAATATTCATTTTCTCTCTAAAACCCTAACTAGTCCATTGTGTTCCAAAGCAACCCCAATTTTTCTTGCCCACAAAAATCTAAGAAAATTCCCACATATTCTTTCAACCCTAGGGAACCTTCCTGAGCAAAAATATTGCATCACTTTTTGGAATATTTTTGCCACAGAAAATATTTTCTGTTGTCGACAGAAATGGTAGTTTCTACAGCAACTACCATTTTACTTGCTCAATTGTGGCTGAATTTTCTTGTGCATCATCACCTTCGTAGATGATTGCTAACCTCCAAAGCTCAGCTCCCAACTCTTAGTATTTTGACCTCAGTAAGTTCTCAAAGTTACTGTCTAGAAACTTACCAGGGAGATAAAATCCATCTTACTACCCCTGAGCTCAACTCCAAGTGCTGTAACAACTCAATCTACCACGGACTACACGCCAGACATGAAGTTTAGGATTAGCGTAGCCTGATGTCATAGTTCACGTGGTGACCGCGTTCGTCCAGGCGTGCTGGCATACGGCCGACGTGCTCTACGTCGTGCCAGAGCCTCTGTTGATCGCGTTCTCGCTTCCATGCCTGCCGCGCCTTGCCAAACTTCACCACGATCATCGTTCCGACCCCCTTAACTCTCTCCTGGCGCTCACCGACGCTGGAGCTCGCCGCAGCGAGCACGGGCGCGGTCCGGCCAACCCAATAGTGCGATGCGCACTGTGTTCGTCGCCACCCTCTCGCTCATGTGCTTGTCTCCGCTCGCCCACAGTTCCCGCATGAGCTGCGTCACCTTCCCCCTCGCTCACTGACGTCGTTCGTTGCCAGGCGCCATGTCCAGGTGTCCTTCGGTGGATCCCGAACCCCTCACCCCTCTTGGCTATAAATACAGCCCTACCCAGCCTCCTCGAGCATCATCCACTCCTCACATACCCTCCACAAACCAGTAGGAAGCCGTAGCCCGGCCGGGCAGGCCGCCGTCCCTGAGCTTCAGCTCGCCGGCGATCCCCTCGGGTCGTCTCCATAGCTCCAGCCCCTCCCAGGCTCGGGCCACCCTTACAGGGCCTCCGCCGTGCCTCGGTGGTGCCGTTCCGCCCGGTTGGAGCCCTTGGTGCTGCCTCTGGTCGTCGTCATCTCCAACTCTGGTGACCTCTGCTTTCTATCACCGCTAGAGAGGCCGTTTCCAATGCCGTCCGACCACCCCTAGCTAACCTACAGGTACGGGCAGGTGCACCTTCGTCTCCTCTTTCGATCCATCCCTCTAGCTCGGGCCAAGTTGCCCTCCTCGCCGGCATGTGCTCCGGCAGAGCCTTGCCGCCCTCTGTTTCCAGCTCCCCCTCCCTCTCACCTGACTAGTGGGGCTCGCTAGTCAGCCACTCTGGCCGCGCCCGAAGCGGTACGAGTGGTGGCACCTGCGGGGTTTACGCCTTCGACGTCACCCCGCCCCAGTTCTGTTTTATTTAAATTTAAATTTAATATTATCCAGAGAACTTCAAACATCCAAAACTTTTTAACCATAAGTCCAAATGAATTGATTCTTTTTGCATTGTGTTCTTGATGAAAAGGTCTAGAGGCTCAACAAAAATAAGATTTTTCCCTGCTGTCTAGATTTTCTAGTGAATTTCAGAAGGGTTCTTGATGTTTTCTTTCTGTTTTTATAATTGTTTTCAGAAAGTGAAGCTTGTCTTGAGGATCACCAGGAGGATTGTGAACCTCATCTGCACTAAGGCAAGCCACAACAACATTTTCATGGTGCCACTACAATATTTGTGATTTTTTTCCACTTGAATTAATGGTTTCATCCATGCATTTAAATCACTAGAATAAATATTTATATTCTATTGGATGCTTGTTGGTATTGATATGCTTAGTTTGTAGAAGTTTGAAGCTAACTAAGTTGGTTAAGTAATTAGAAGAATATTTGTTATGAAGAAGTAATATGTTTATGGAAATAATGAATTAGTTGAGTTATTTTTCTTGAATAAGAAAAGTGAAATATGCTAGTAATGATTCTGTTTAAAGTGATGATTAATCATAACCAGAGAGGTGTTATGAGTTATTGATGTATATGCTTAGTGTGGATATGATTGAGCCAGTTATTTCCGTTGATATATGATGCATATGTTAGTGCTGCATTTCATGGCATATCATGACACCGGTTACTTTCACTGTAAGTTGAACCTGATAATAACTCAACTTGAACATATCGTTGATCGGGTCATGGTGCCACTGAATCAAGTTTTTCCCAGTGCAACCACATTTGCCTTTATGGTAAGGCCTTTATTCGGTCTGTTGTCATGCCTCTGGTCGGTGCCTCCAACGAGGGAAGGTTATGGGCGTGCGGTACCCTGGCCCGGTAAGCAGACATAACCTTGTGTGCCGGTTGTTGTTATGGTACCTTGTCCCCGTTTGGGGACGTTTATGTTTTGCCACGACGGTGGCCGTTGGTGTCTTTGGTAGACACGGGGCCACCCAGGACTAGCCCAGTGGGGAGTGAGTCGGAGTGGCCGGGAGAGTGTCATGGCAATGGGGGGGTTTCATTGGAACGTCGTTGGTCCACCCAAATGGGAGTGCGAGGCCATGGGTTCTATTGTGTGGGTACAGTGTGCTACCTCTGCATAGTGTATTCAATCTATCGATAGCCGAGTCCACGGTTACGGACATGCTCGAAAGTAGGTCACACCATGGGTCAACGTTTAATTAATTTTGCACACTAAGCTATGAACTTTGCACTGTTGATGAGATGATGATTAAGAAATCATTTTGTTGGTGGAGACCAAGTTGTTGGTCGGTTTGTGATCTCAGAAAGATCACCGTTTGGTTACGAGGTAACCTGATCAAAGACCAAGAGGTTGGTCCGTTTGTGATCCGAGAGTGATCACCGTTCGGTAAGAAAGTCCGAGGGACATATATCCCAAGATCATGATCACTGCATGTATGATATGATGATGCATTAGTGAAGTAATTGGTTAATTATCATGATATTGTTTGTCATTATGTTTATGTTTGTTGTGAGCTTGCAAGTACATTCACTGTAATGACCTGGCGTGTCATGCTAGCTTTCAGGAAAGTCACGTTGGAAAGGAGTGTTGTCCGAGTCTAGATCGTGTCCACATCGGTGTCCCTGTGCTATGGAGTTCTGCTACGATGTCGTTCCACTGCCGCGTAGTTGTTATGATCGAGGCCCCTTTATGTTCGCTAAATAATGTACATATTGTTCAGCTGCACCGTGTGTGCCGCTTGGCCTCGCCACTTGTTGTAATATGAACTTTGTTCCGCTAGCATCAATAAAGCGGTTGCTTTCTGTACCAAGATGTTGTGTGTTTCCAGAAGACATGGTCTCTGGGCTGGCAATGCATGGTAAACCGGTTGCTCTGAGCCAAGGTGCCACAACGCTTGGTATCAGAGCCACGCTGACAGTAGGCCATGCTAGACTACGACGTGTTAACTGGACATTGGTTAAGAATATAGGTTGAGTGCCAGTAGCATTTGTAGCTGGTTGTTGCATTGTATGCACTCGTTTTATTTTTATGCTAACCTATTAATGGTTGTGAGTGTAGATGAATCCGGTGCCGTATCCATGCCAGTTGCAGCTGATGCCGTACGCGTCGCCGCATCTCCTTCGTAACATGTGGCGTCGGCTGTACCCCCTCGGTGACGACCCAGTCTAACGTGTGTGCCGGGAGAGTCTAGCAGATTCAGTGTATGAGTATCACGCAGTGGTTACTCTGCGCACCAGTTCGGATTCCAGCACATACACTCATACCTCTCGGAGCGGTTTTGCTTCTACCGCTTCCCAAGCCGTCCAGTTTGATGCATTCGAGGTCCTTGTCGAGCTTCGTTATAACGAGGTCCGGATGCAGAACCACCCAGGTTTCCACCTCTACCCCTCACTTCATGACAACGGTCGTGTCCGTTTTCCTGTCATTGATCTGGAGTCTATTAGTGTTGCTAGCCACCTTTCTCGTTACATCACTGCTAGCTACCTTATGATTCACGAGCTGGCTCGAGAGCTGACTTGTGCTCGCACTGCTTTAGCTGCTACTGGATCTTTCACTACCCCATCATCTACGGGATTTACCCCTTATATTCCATCCAGTTCTAATTCACCTATTTCACCGGTTACTCCTCCGAGTAGCTCGGGCACATCAACCGTGAACCCTCTCGGTGCTCCTGTCGAGTGGGTTTCACTTCTCACTACTCCCGTAGCCCCGATGCTTCACCCTGCACCTGCCCCGGAGGGAGATCCCTCGAGGCAGCATCGTCGTGTTAGCTTTAACCCGAAGGTTTCGGTTAACGTCGTTAGTTCGGGATCTGAGTCCGCTTCAGGAGAGGACCCTGCAGCACCAGTAGAGCAGTAGAGCGTTTGAGTATCCGTAGATCTCAGGATGATGTACGGATGTAGTCGTACGAGTCATGATGCTCCGTTTCATGTATGAGAGTAGTTGAACTTGACATGTTGTCTATATTTCATGTATGAGTCTATGTATAATTATGTTGGAACTCTATTTTATTCGTAGTATTTTTCTTCTTCTTCATTTCTCTTTCTCTTGGGTTTTGTTGTTGGCTTTTCCCCAATTTATTTTGGATGTTCCTCATCTCGGTTGCGTTGTCTTGGGAAAAATCCACAATAGGATGACGCGGGGAGGCAGCAGTAGTGACGCTTGTGAGGATGTTCCTGTTCGTCATTTCGCACGACAGGCAGGACACTCCCCCGAGCCGTACGTTCCACCGCCAAATCCGCCCTCCCCCGAGCAAAACCTGCATATTTTTAAGGAAAGGAGAAATAATGATCTGATTGCAATATTAAGGAGTGTGCAAGCTGTGGTTGGGCAGAATGGAAATCAGAACGGTCATCACTCCAAGCTGTCAGATTTTCAGAGAACCAAGCCTCCCAGTTTCAGTCAGGTTATAGATCCCTTGGATGTAGATGATTGGTTGCGAACCATTGAGAGGAAACTTGAGATTGCTCGTACTGAAGAAGATGACAAAGTTCCATTTGCAACTCATTATCTTGAAGGCGCTGCCACCATATGGTGGGAAAATGCAAAAACCATGTGGCCTGCCGATGAAGAAATCACCTGGGCAAAATTCAAGGATCAGTTCCGGAAATAGCATATTCCTACTGGAATGGTGAAGGCTAAGCAACGTGAGTTCCTCGCGCTCCTCCAAGGAAGTCAGTTTGTGGGTGAATATTTGCAAAAAATCATTTGGCCGGTGTCGGTGTCAAAACCGGCGGATCTCGGGTAGGGGGTCCCGAACTGTGCGTCTAAGGCGGATGGTAACAGGAGGCAGGGGACACGATGTTTTACCCAGGTTCGGGCCCTCTTGATGGAGGTAAAACCCTACGTCCTGCTTGATTAATATTGATGATATGGTAGTACAAGAGTCGATCTACCACGAGATCAGAGAGGCTAAACCCTAGAAGCTAGCCTATGGTATGATTGTATGTTGTCCTACGGACTAAAACCCTCCGGTTTATATAGACACCGGAGAGGTTAGGGTTACACAAGGTCGATTACAAAGGAGGAGATACACATATCCGTATTGCCTAGCTTGCCTTCCACGCCAAGTAGAGTCCCATCCGGACACGGGACGAAGTCTTCAATCTTGTATCTTCATAGTCCAACAGTCCGGCCAAAGGATATAGTCCGGCTGTCCGGAGACCCCCTAATCCAGGACTCCCTCAGTAGCCCCTGAACCAGGCTTCAATGACGATGAGTCCGGCGCGCAGTGTTGTCTTCGACATTGCAAGGTGGGTTCCTCCTCCGAATACACCACGGAAGAATTTGAATACAAGGATAGTGTCCGACCCTGCAAAATAAGTTCCACATACCACCGTAGAGAGAATAATATTACCACAAATCAAATCTGCTGACACGTTTTGGCAGCATGACATCACGCCACGGCCCGGTAATTATTTGAACCGTTTTTCTTTAACCAGCCCCGCACATAACGCGAGGCGGTTTCTTGACACGTCTTGTCAAAGCAGAGATCGTGTTCCCCTTATTACGGGATTCTCATCAATACGGACGTGGGTAACCCAACCGCGCCATCAATTACGGCGCTTGGGGGATAAGCGAGTTTTACTAGGCTAGTGGGGGTGCATAGTTTAGTCCGCCCTTATAAAGGGATAAGATCTCACCTTTTTCTACCCACGCCTTCTTCCTCCTTGCTCATCCATTCTCGCGCACTCGAGCTCCAGCGCCCAAGTCCGCATCCTTCTCCTCAACTCTCAAACATGTCCGGAGCGGGAGGCAAGTGGATGGCCTCCTCCGTCATGGAGGGGCACATCAAAAAGTTATGTGGAGTCGGATACTTAGCCGCGGATATCGCGCATCGGCTGCCAGCCGCGGGGCAGATCGTCCCTACCCCGGAACCTCACGAAAGGGTGGTTTTCCTCCCCCATTTCGTCCGCGGATTGGGGTTTCCCCTCCATCAATTCGTCCAAGGCCTCATGTTCTATTATGGGCTGGACTTTCATGATCTGGCCCCGAATTTCATCCTCAACATCTTGGCGTCCATCATCGTGTGCGAGGCTTTCCTCTGCATCCGGCCCCACTTCGGCCTATGGCTGAAGACCTTCAACATCAAGCCGAAGGTAGTAGGCGGCCAACAAGCGGAATGCGGCGGAGCCATGGTGGGAAAAATGCCCAACGTTATATGGCTCGAGGGCTCCTTCATGGAGACCATAAAGGGGTGGCAATCGGGGTGGTTCTACATCACTAAGCCGCGCGACACCAACTGGGTGGCGGCCCCCGAGTTTCGATCCGGAATCCCCACGCGGCTCACTTCTTGGAAGGAGAAGGGCCTGTCTCGGGGTTCATCGGTGGAGCTAGACGGACTCCAGAAGTGTATCCGGAACATGAAAAGGAAGAAACTTAAGCTTGTCAACATAGTCCAGGTCATGCTCTTCCGCCGGATCCTCCCGTGTCAACAACGGGATTTCAACTAATGGGAGTTCGACCCATCCCAGCACCAGACTCTACACGAGCTCTTCGACACGATGCATAAGGACGTCTGGAGGGTGCTGTTCAAGGGCACCGAGGTCCCTCCTTCTCTTATCGAGGACCGCGGGCTAAGCGCGAAGCGCCCTGCAAATCCGGTAAGTTCTGTACATCTGGTAGGATATTTATTTCCCATAGGTTAAGCAGGTGCGAGGTCTGAGCTCCCATGCCTTTGACAGGACTGGGTGGAGACATCGGAGCATATTAACTGTCCGGCCCCTCTGCCTGAAGACCCTGCGTACGCTCTCCTGACGGATATGCGGACTCCGGCTCCTTATGAGGTGCCGAAGAAGACCAAGAAGAAGGCCAAGGGAACCCGAAAGAGTTGCCGGCGCTAGGTGGTATCGGACTCATCGTCCGATAACACCGAGACGCACTCCTCTCGTGAAAATGAGGAGAAGGAAGATGAAGATTCTCCCCCTCCAGATGGGGGAGACAAGAAAAGGAAGGCCGCCCCAACTGGGGAGGTCGAAGGGTCCAAGAAGGGAAGGACTCTCCTTCCGGACTGTTCCACCACCGCCGCCGACGGTGAAGATGAGTGGCTGCTCAGGGCCAAGCCCCTGGCGAAGTCGTAAGTATTTGGATACCAGAGTAACTCATAGCATCCTTTTGTTGCACTGCCTCTCCTAACGTCGAATATGATTATGCAGTCTGCCCCGAGCCCGCATCGACGTATCTTCGTCGAACGGTTCTTTGGACTCGTCGGATATGGATAGCGATCCGCTTCCATCTGCCTCCTCTCCTCGCCCTACGAAAAATGTCGAGGTATTGTATCAAGGGGCACCGAGCCGGGGGGAGACTGTCCGGGAGGCGCCTCAAGGCGACCTTCCGGACTCCAGGAGCAAAGGGAGCAAGGCTCCCAGGGGCTCCAAGTTCGGCCCTCAGCCGGACACCGCGCCGGAACATCCAGCGGTTCCAGACTCGAGCAGGCGGCCCTCTTCCAAGAGGGGTAAGCCATCCGTGCCGGTGACCTCTGTCCATCCAGAGGCACCGGACGAACGGTTGGGAGCGCTTAGCGGCGCTTCCATCGATGAAGAGCACCGCACTATTATGAGTGCGGTGATCAAGAAGGTTCAGTCCGCCAAGAGCGGACTAACTGAAGCCTGTACCAGCCTTCTAATAGGCTTTGAGGTAAGTATTTAAAATATAGGAAAAATATTACCGCATAGACAGTAGCCCCTGATGCTTTGTTTGGTGTTCACAAAGAAAAGCCGAATAGAGGATCAATAATATATGCAGGAATCTAATATAAGTATGTCTGTATGCGTACACAGGCTTCGCTGCTGACCTCTGTCGCACTGACTGCGGAGGTCGCCGCACTGAAGCAGGACCTCGAGGGGTCCGAGAAAGAGCTCGGCCTTGCCAAGAGGCAGCTCGAGGAAAACAAAGGTAAGTAATACCTTGTTTATATATAAAAGAAAATGTGGTTGCGAAATGACAGGATCATCATGAATGTGCCAGGGGCCACGACCGAAGTGGCGACCCTGAAGCAAGCGCTGTCCGAGGCCGAAGACAAAGCGGCCAAGGAGCGCACCGAGCGGGAAAAGCAAGAGGCACGGGTGGGCGAGGTGCAGCAAGAGCTCCAGGCTCTCGTCAAGATGCACGAGGCTTTGGAGCTTGACTCGAAGACGCGAGAGTCCGAGCTTGCCACAGCCCTCGAGAGCACAAAGAATGCCAAGGCTGAAGCCCAAAAGGCCCTCCAGGAGATTGAGGCGATGAGGAGGATAGCAGCGGGTAAGGCATTCAATATGCAAAGCAAGCATGTGAAAGTAAATTACTTGTTACTTACCCGAGTCCGGAGCTCTCCAGGAGCATTCGCAGATTTGCTCCGCAGTGTGTCGGATGCCGTGAAATTTTACCAGGCCGAGGAGGGAAGCTCGATGGAGAAGCTATTCTGGTCTCAGTATACTGGGACCGAACACCCGATGCCTATGAGAGACCAGCTGAAGCAACTGGTCGAGCTGCACAAGGCGGCCGAACAGGCAATGAGGGGCCTTATAGTCTGGATGTGGCCTAGCGACTCCCTTCCCAACAGCTACTTTGGCCTGGTGAGGTGGCTTGTGGATGCCTGCCCACGGCTGGAGGCCATAAAAGCGGTCCATCTGCATCGAAGGTGCACGCCGGGCCTTTGCCCGTGCGAAGGTGCACTGGGACAAGATTGATGCCGAGAAGGTGGTGAAGGAGGGGCCGCCGCAGGGCAAGGAGCATCGCCACCCTAAGATGTATTATGAGGGTGTCCTGAAGGGTGCCCGTCTTGTGGCGGACGACTGTGCGAAGGATGTAATTTTTGAATAAACTTGCTCGGGTGATCCTGTATTATGAAAACTTGTTCATATGCACTATGCAACGCTTATTTGAATTTAAAATATTACCTTCTGTGCGGCTGTTTATCAAATCTGAGAGATGGCCAGTCGTCGGCTTTTGCCCCCATGCTACGAGTGCTGGGGTGTTCGGGATAAACCTGAGAACTCTTTTTCCCGTTGTTGGGTCCTTCGAGGGAGGTGCTCAGCAGAACGAACAAGGCAACCGGACTATAATGCTTTATCACTCTCACTTAGCCATAGAATTCTACAATTTTAAATTTTGGCGAAGCCCCTAGTATTCGGAAGGACGAATTCGGGGCGCTATGCACGCCTTAAGCCAGACAAAGCCGACTCCTCGCTCTAAGCGGCATAACTCTTTAGGGACTCAAGACCTCTCGAACAGCGACCAGCTCTCGCCTTAGCATGACAGTCAGTTTTAGCTTTCTCTACTGAGGTGCTTAGCCCAGCTGAACCGGGGCACAATCACAGTAGTTCTCCCAGTGCTACCTTAGCCGATATAGCGGAACGTAAGGTACCAAAACATGGGAGTCGGGCAAACCCAACTATTGACCCAAGACATGATTCGGAGCTGATGCATATAATGCTATAAGTTCGGGGTGCCGCACTGTCGAAAGTGTTCGGACTTCTCATGCCGTATTATGGGGTATGCTTAAGCCCCTAGCGTATTGGCCGTACCAGAGTGTACGGGTGCTGAATTTCATGAATGAACATATATATATATATAAAGAAGAATAGAGAATGCGATAATAGTCTAGTGCTATGCATTGTTTATTCAATAAGGTGCATTGAAGCAGAATGATACAAGTAGTGCGATAAGCAAAAAGTAGGACTATTTGACATGACCCCTCCAGGGGCAAGCTGAGAAATGGTATTTAAAGCAAGTATTTCACTCATTATCGGAGACCACCTGGGAGTTCCATGGTGCGACGTGGCTTTTTGCCTCCTTGGTTGTTGCATCGTGTGTCCGGCAATCGTATTGCCGGACTGTAACGCCCACGATGCGGCTATAGCTCCCACGTGTCGAAGCACGACTTAGAGGCATAACCGCATTGTTGGCAATGTCGCAAGTGAGGTAATCTTCACAACAACCCATGTAATGAATAAGGAAAAGAGGTACATAGTTGGCTTACACTCGCCACATCACACAATAACATTCATCCAGATACAATCAAGGTCCGACTACGAAACCAAAATAAAGAAAAACCCCAAATGCGACAAATTCCCTGATCACCCCAACTGGGCACCACTACTGATCGTCTGGAAAGGAAACGTAGTATCGTCCTGAGTCCTCATCAAACTCCCACTTGAGCTCAGTCGAATCACCTGGAGCAGTATCATCGGTCCCTGCATCTGGTTTTGGAAGTAATCTGTGAGTCACAGGGACTCAGCAATCTCACACCCTCGCGATCAAGACTATTTAAGCTTATAGGAAGAGTAAAAGTATGAGGTGGAGCTGCAGCAAGCGACTAGCATATTTGGTGGCTAACATACGCAAAAGAGAGCGAGAAGAGAAGGAAAAGGCACAGTCAAACAACTATGATCAAGAAGTGATCCTAGAACAACCGACGTTCAAGCATAACACGAGACCGTGTTCTCTTCCCGGACTCCGCCAAAAAGAGACCATCACGGCCACACACTTAGTTGACTCATTTTAATTAAGTTTAGGTTAAGGTTTTCTACAACCAGATATTAACAAATTCCCATCTGCCCATAACCGCGGGCACGGCTTTCGAAAGATCAAATCCCTGCAGGGGTGTCCCAACTTAGCCCATCACAAGCTCTCACGGTCAATGAAGGATATTCCTTCTCCCAAGACAACCCGATCAGACTCGGAATCCCGGTTACAAGACATCTCGACAATGGTAAAACTAAACCAGCAAAGCCACCCGAATGTGCCAACAAATCCCGATAGGAGCTGCACATATCTCATTCTCAGGGCACACCGGATGAGCAAGACGTCGGGTAGGCCATCCCAGAGTTGCCCCTGGTAGCCCCAGACATCGCTCAGGTTGGACCAACACTTAGAGAAGCACTGGCCCGGGGGGGTTAAAATAAAGATGACCCTTGAGTCCGTGAAACCCAAGGGAAAAAGGCTAGGTGGCGAATGGTAAAACCAAGGTTGGGCCTTGCTGGAGGAGTTTTATTCAAGGCAAACTGTCAAGGGGTTCCCATAATAACCCAACCGTGTAAGGAACGCAAAATCAAGGAACATAACACCGGTATGACGGAAACTAGGGCGGCAAGAGTGGAACAAAACACCAAGCATAAGGCCGAGCCTTCCACCCTTTACCAAGCGTATAGATGCATTAATATAGACAAGATAATATAATGATATCCCAAAAATAACCATGTTCCAACAAGGAACAAACTCCAATCTTCACCTTCAACTAGCAACGCTATAAGAGGGGCTGAGCAAAGCGGTAACATAGCCAAACAACGGTTTGCTAGGACAAGGTGGGTTAGAGGTTTGACATGGCAATATGGGAGGCATGATACGCAAGTGGTAGGTATCGTAGCATAGGCATAGGAAAATAGCGAGCATCTAGCAAGTAAAGATAGAAGTGATTTCGAGGGTATGGTCATCTTGCCTGCAAAGTTCTCCGAGTAGACGTTAGCTTGATCCTCGTAAGCGTACTCAACAGGATCCTCGATCACGTACTCCTCTCCCGGCTCTACCCAAAGCAAGAACACAAGCAAAGGGAGACACAATCAACCACGTGCAATGCACAAACAACATGATGCAAACATGGTATGATATGCAGGATGAGATATGAGATGCATATGCATGATTCGGAAAGTAATGATTGAACCTGGCCTAAACTTGGAAATCCAAGAGTTCCACTAGAAGGAGGAGTTGATTTCGGTCGAAATCGATATAAAGATCACCGAAATCGGATGCACGGTTTGGAAATGGCAAGCAAAACAAATATGGCACCGATCTGCGATTAACAGCACGAGACCATCTAAATGCATCAAGCACAACATGCTACAGAACTCTAACATAGCAACAAAATACATGGAAAGGATCCACTCAAGATGCTTGACAAAAGATGAACACTGAGCTACGGCTAATTCACTCAATAGCAGGCTCAAACAAGCATGGCAAAAGTGCAAAAGATATCAGGTTACAGACACAGTGAAAATAACATCAAGTCAGGAATTTAACATCAGGAAGCAATGTTTAGAGCACGATAACAACATGCTACATGAACATATCATGGAAAAGCAAGGCATGGCATGAAGATACTCAAAGAATACAACAAAAGTCCCTTACTGACCATAAGCCAAAAGGGATCAGAAAATACAATGGCAACCAAGTGAACATAGCAATTATCATTAACAGATTCGGACTTAGCAGAAAGCTGGAACATAGCGAAACAGATATTAAGTAGGCATGTTTACGAGCTCGATGCACTCACTACAAAGCATTGCATGACAAACTAAGCATACACCCATCAAGTAGAAATGGCATAGAAGCTAGACATGGCAAGAACAACGACATAGCATGCATGGATCAACTACAACAAGCTCGGCAAAATTGATTAACATATAAACAATCTGCCAGGAACATTTTATAGCAAAAGTAGAGCTCGATTGAGACAAGCTAGGGTGCTCCATAAATTCAAACAAATACATTGATGGATAGAGCACCACAATATCTACAAAACATCCTTACTGATCATGCTCAAAAGTGGCATGGATCACTCTCTAGCAACATGAACACATGGCATAAAAATAATGACAGGATAAAGACTTAGAATATTTTGAAGTCCCTGAAATCGGCAACATTGAGAGGGATACTTTGCATGCTTGTGCTAGTCACCACAGAGATGACAAAAATACATGGCATACACTCCTGTAAAGATGGCATGGCATACTTCAAATCATATGTAGGGCTCAAGTTCATAGGAGGCACACAATAATCATGGCAAAAATGACAAATGTCCAATTACTGATATGAATCTGAAACCATTGTTGAGGAAATCGTTAACTGGTAACTGCTCGGTTGGCTAGCGAATAGGGGATTAATAGGCTAATCGGCAAGTTAGTCGACCATTTAATCAATTAATCAGACGATTTATCAGTTTATCGGCTACTCGGTGACCCTATGAGTAGGGATTAATCGGCAAGTTAACTGGTTAATCAGATGAATTCTTGAACAGGGTCTGAAACTAACAGAAACTAGCACTCTTCCAACAACATTTAGGGCATCAAGATGAGCTCAAATGAACATGATGCAATGAGATGAAATGAAGTACTCGTCGAGACGAACATTTGGATATGCTACACGCATGAATCGGAGCAACGGTGATGAGGTTATGACATGACGAAGTATGCAAATAATTACTGAGATGGGGCAAAAAGTCAACCCGAGAATTAGGGTTTCCAGATCCAGATCGGATCGGGCACGGAAGTCGAGGTCGTCGGAGTACATTGTTCGCTGGAGAACGAGGTGGCCGGAGATGTCGGGGACTTGGGCCGGCCGGAGCATCGAGGGAGAGGGAGGAGCTCGCCGGGCGCCGGGCGGCGCCGGAGTTGAGGGTGCGGGCGCCTCGGGCTTTGGCGGCGGTCGGCACCGGCGGAGGGCGGCGGCGTGCCGATGTCGAGGAGATACAGGGTGGCGGCAGGCGGACAAAGGCGGCGGGGCGAGGGCGCGGGCGGCGCGCGCGGTGAGGAAGGCGGCAGCCCGGTTGGCGGCGGGGAGGGCCCGCCTTGGGCCGGGACGGGCCGCGGCAGAGGGAGGCCGGTGCGGGACATGTGGCAGCCTCCGATTGGCTGCGGACGGCGGCGGCGGGTCTGTCCGGCGCGGCCCGGGCGTTGTCCGGCGCGCGGAGGAGCGGGGAGCTAGGTTAGGGGGGGAGATTGATCCGAAAATTTTGCGGTGTGTCTATATATATATAGGTAGAGGGAGCTAGGAGGCTCCAAATTGAGCACGGTTTTCGTCCACGCGATCGTGATCGAACGGCCTAGGTTGTGGAAGGGGTTTAGGTGGGTTTTGGGCCACTTTGGAAGGGTGTTGGGCTGCAACACACACGAGGCCCTCTCGGCTCCTCGGTTAACCGTTGGAGCATCAAACGAAGTCCAAATGGCACGAAACTTGACAGGCGGTCTACCGGTAGTAAACCAAGGCCGCATGACAAGTCTCGGTCCAATCCAAAAAACATTTAATGCCCGCACACGAAAATAGGTAGAAAGGGACACCGGAGGACATAGGAGCACCGGAATGCAAAACGGACAACGGGGAAAATGCTCGGATGCATGAGACGAACACATATGCAAATGCAATGCACATGATGACATGATATGAGATGCATGACAAAGACAAAAGCACACGAAGACAAAAACCCGACAACGAGGAAATAAAATAACTTAGTGCCGAAAATGGCAAGAGTTGGAATACAAATATGGCGGGTTACATACGGGGTGTTACAACATTCCACCACTACGAAAGGATCTCATCCCGAGATCTAGGACTGGAAAAACTCCAGGTACTCAGAACGGAGGTGATCCTCGCTTTCCCAGGTGGCTTCATGGTCAGAATGATGTGACCACTTGACTTTCAGGAATTTGATAGACTTGTTGCCAGTCTTGTGCTCAGTTTCTTCAAGAATAGCAATTGGGTGCTCACGGTAAGACAGGTCTTCTTGGAGATCAATGTCTTCGAAGTTGACGGTGCGGTCAGGAGTCTTGAAACACTTGTGGAGCTGAGAGACATGAAACACGTCGTGCACGTTTGCAAAGTTGGATGGAAGCTCAAGTTGATAGGCGAGATCACCTCTTTTCCTGATGATCTTGAAAGGACCCACGTATCTAGGGGCAATCTTCCCTTTGATACTGAAGCGACGAGTACCTTTCATTGGAGAGACGCGGAGGTAGACATGGTCTCTGATCTCGAAAGCCAAGTCACGATTCTTGCTATCATAGTAACTCTTCTGGCGTGATTGCGCAGCTTTGAGATTATCACGAATGACTTTGCACATCTCTTCTGCCTCTGTGATCAAGTCATTTCCAAGAAGTTGACGTTCACCAGTCTCTAACCAGTTAAGAGGAGTACGACACTTTCTACCATAGAGAATCTCGAATGGGGCCTTGCCCGAACTCGCTTGGAAGCTGTTGTTGTAGGAGAACTCGGCATATGGAAGACAATCTTCCCACTTCATACCGAAAGAGATGACATAAGCCCTGAGCATATCTTCAAGAATCTGATTGACTCGCTCGACTTGGCCACTAGTTTGAGGATGAAAGGCTGTGCTGAAGCGAACGTTGGTGCCCATGGCCTTCTAAAAAGAATCCCAGAACTTGGAGGTGAAGATACTGCCACGATCTGAAGATATCAACAACGGAATGCCGTGCAAGGAGACAATCCTGGAGGTATATAGCTCTGCCAATTGAGCTGCTGTGATAGATTCTTTGATAGGAAGAAAATGAGCCACTTTAGTGAGCTTGTCGATGGCAACAAAGATAGCATCATTGCCACGCTTGGACTTTGGAAAACCCATCATGAAGTCCATCTCAATATGGTCAAACTTCCATTCTGGAATGACAAGAGGTTGGAGGAGACCAGTTGGTCGTTGGTGTTCTGCTTTCACTCTTCTGCAGACATCACATTCATTCACGAACTGAGCAATCTCACGCTTCATTCGAGTCCACCAATACGACTGCTTGAGGTCCTGGTACATCTTTGTACTACCGGGGTGAATGGAGAGGAGTGAATTGTGAGCCTCGTTCATAATGACTTTATGAAGGTCACCTTTAGGCACAACAATGCGATCCTCGAAGAATAGAGTATCCTTGTCATCAAGACGATATCACTTATACTTGGGTTGACTCTTGGCAATCCCAATTTTCACCTTCTTCACCATAGCATCAAGAAGTTGAGTCTCGCGAATCTGATCTTACAAAGTAGGAGAGACTTGGAGGTTGGCAAGAAATCCTTGAGGAACAAATTGAAGATTGAGTTTGCGGAAAGCTTCACAAAGCTCCGGTTGGTAAGGCTTGAGAATCAGACTGTTGAAGTAAGCCTTCCTGCTCAATGCGTCGGCAATTACATTGGCCTTGCCTGGAGTATATTCGATACTCGGATTATACTCTTGAATTATTTCGACCCAACGAGTTTGCCTGAGGTTGAGGTTTGGCTGAGTGAAGATGTACTTGAGGCTCTTATGATCAGTGAAGATGTCCACTTTTCTTCCCAACAAGAGATGTCTCCAAGTTAAAAGAGCATGGACAACTGCCGCCAACTCGAGGTCATGAGTGGGGTAGTTCTTTTCATTGGGCTTCAACTGGCGAGAGGTATAGGCCACAACTTTCTTCTCTTGCATCAACACTGCACCAAGACCTTGAAGGGAAGCATCACAGAAGACCTCAAACGGTTTGGATTCATCAGGAGGAGTCAGCACTGGAGCAGTAACTAACTTCTCTTTCAGGGTGTTGAAAGCGATGTCACATTCAGGAGACCAGACATACTTCACATGCTTCTGGAGGAGGTTGGAAAGACGCCTCGCGATCTTTGAGAAGTTCTCAACGAACCTTCGACAATAGCTTGTGAGCCCAAGGAAGCTGTGGAGTTGCTTCACATTCTGAGGTGGTTCCCAATTCACAATTGCAGACACCTTCTCAGGATTAACAGCTATTCCCTTGGCGGAGATGATATGCCCAAGGTAGAGAACCTCATCGAGCCAAAACTCGCACTTAGAAAACTTCGCATAAGACTGATGTTCTCTGAGTTTATCTAGCACCAATATCAAATGCTTGGCATGATCCTCCTTGTTCTTGGAAAAGACCAAAATGTCATCGAGGTAGACCAAGATGAAGTCATTTGTGTAGGCGTTGAAGATGAAGTTCATCATGCGAGAGAATGTTGGAGGAGCGTTGACAAGGCCGAAAGACATGACAATGTATTCATATGAACCATAGCTTGTTCTGAATACTGTCTTGGGGATATCTTCTTCATGAATGCGAATCTGATGATAGCCCATACGGAGATCAAGCTTGGAGAAAACTTGTGCACCTTTGAGTTGTTCAAACAGCTCGTTGATGTTGGGAAGTGGGTACTTGTTCTTTATGGTCTTCTTGTTCAATGTACGGTAGTCGACACAAAGTCGGTCCGTTTCATTCTTCTTCTTGACGAAAAGAACACCACAACCCCATGGAGAAGAACTTGGTCGGATGAGACCCATACGCTCTTGAATATCGAGTTGCTTCTTCAGCTCCTTTAACTCTTCCGGTCCAAGCTTGTAAGGACGTTTGCAAACAGGTTCCGTGCCAGGCTCAAGATTGATGACGAATTCAACTGGCCCGTGCGGAGGCATTCCTGGAAGCTCTTCTGGAAAGATGTCTTGATATTCGCAAGCGACTGGAATCTGAGAAAGAGCATCCAGCTCGCCCTTCTCATTGAGAGAAAACAGTCGAATGGTATCATCCCGAGCAGCAAAGATGATTACATCCTCAGATGAATGTGTCAATTGAATCTGCTTGGCAGCACAATCAAGCTGAGCGTTGTGCTTAGAAAGCCAGTCCATTCCGAGAATAAGATCAATACCCGAGTTATCAAGAACCATTGGAGAAGACAGAAACTTATAGTCGCCCAACGTGATAGTAACATCCGGAGCCATCATTTTGGTGTTCATGAACAAACCCGGAGAAGAAACCGCTATCGGCTTAGGAAAATCCACAGTATGCAAATCGTGCATGGATGCAAAAGGCTTTGATATGAAGGACAAAGATGCACCAGTATCAAAAAGAACTCTTGCAGGAATATCGTTAACAGGAAGGTTACCCATAATCACATCTGACGAGTCCTCTAGCTGAGTTGCATTCATCATGTTGATCTTAGCAGACTTGGGGTTATGCTTGACCACTGCGGTACTGGAAGATCTCATAGGAGGAGGAGGAGGAAGACGCCTCTGATTGAAGCATTTGTTGGCATAGTGCCCCTTCTGCTGACACCTGTTGCACGTGACCTCCGAGAGCGGACGGTGATACAGAGCACTTGATCTTGGAGCATGAGACGAAGTCTTGTTCTGAAAGCCTGGGTTGGGTGGGTGGGAAGATCCATTGCCACCTTTGCTCTTCTGCTGATAAGGCTGACGGAACTGAGGAGGAGGAGGTAACCAATACTTTTGCTTCTTAGTTGACACTTGAGTTGAGGAAGAAGGAGTCGCATCTCTGACTCGCTTCTTGGAAGCATCGCACTTGAGCTGAGCAGTCTCTTGTTTCAGTGCCATGTAGTAAAACTCATCGTACTTCTGCGGCTCGAAAAGCACGATAGCTAGTTGGAGATCTTCTCTCAGGCCACCTCTGAACTGATAAATCATGCTCTTCTCGTCGGGGACGTCCTGCTTGGCGAAACGAACGAGCTTCTAGAACATGATGTTGTACTGGTAAACAGACAAGCTGCCTTGCTTCAGGTTGCAGAATTCCTCACGCTTGCTCTCAACAACACTCTCAGGAATGTGGTGAGCTTTGAAGTCTTGACGGAATTCATCCCAGGTAATCACACGACCTCCTTTGGAATCTTTGTATTGCTGAAACCACTCTGCAGCTTGGTCTTTGAGTTGGAACGAGGCAAACTTGACAAAGTCCTCAGGCCTGACGTTGCTGCACTCGAAATGCTTGCAGATATCCACGAGCCAATCATCAGCGTCTGTTTCCTCGACACAGTTACTGAAGGTCTTTGGCTGGTTTGCGAGGAACTGGTTGAGTGTAGCAAACTGATTCTGAAAGTTGCCATGGCCATGATTCCCTTGGTTGCGCTCTTGCAAGAGTTGCATAAGCATCTGCGTGTTTGCATTGGTAGCGGCCATCACAACTTGCCATGCCTCCGGAGGTGGAGGTGGTGGTGGCGGATCAGGATTTTGACGTGTTGGAGAAGCCATCCTAAAGAGGGTGACATCCGTTAGCATCTTGACAGACATATATTCAAGCTGAATCAAATGGATCGAAATTGCAACATATAGTCTTAACATCCGAACAAAATGAACGAATGCATTCCAATTGAAATGGTCACACTTCCATAAATTGAGAAGCCACTTGAATAGAGGTAGAAGAATAAAACAACAAGGTACGGACAAGAACAAATACTTGGTAAGGATTACCCAATCACAAACCAAATATCCGCGGAAGAAATACTAGAGCTACATGAATTCCCACCTATGAAACTCCCGAACCTTTCCGGTTATGCAATCAGGTGTTGGGGATACAGGGGAAGCATAATATCTCACCCAAAGCTAGCAAATCCTACATCCAGATGTATCCATCCTTCAACACATAACCAAGAAACCTTTGAAAAATCATTTACCTCAACCTTCGAAAAGCATCCATTATACGAGTTATGGCGATACTCCCGAAATCCCACCCCAGTACTGGGTTGCGTCGAGGTTATCTCACCAACAACTGCATAAAAGAGATTTTCGATGTCGGCAAAACTCAGGTATTCCAGAATTGCAACGATAAAATTATGACGACAACACCTCGGAGCTCAACTCCCCGGGACACTGCCACAACCCCTAAATGTCAGGAGGCACCAAGAACAATGTTCTCGTCACAAAACCATCGGAACGATTCCAAGATACCCGCATGATCCTAAATTTTTTTTTGTGAAATTTGAGAAGAGATGAGTCAAAACTCTACGTCAGGATGCCTTACCAGAGCGATGAAGGGACTAAGGAGTAAAAAGAATCCTACTCTCCGATATATATAATCCTAAATTACTCAAAACATTTTTACTAGACTCAACAACGCCAGCGATTCGATCAAGCAGGGGGCTCCTAAGGTCGGGGAAGGCTCTGATTACCAACTTGTAACGCCCATGATGCGGCTATAGCTCCCACGTGTCGAAGCACAACTTAGAGGCATAACCGCATTGTAAGCAATGTCGCAAGTGAGGTAATCTTCACAACAACCCATGTAATTAATAAGGAAAAGACGTACATAGCTGGCTTACACTCGCCACGTCACACAATAGCATAAATAACATTACATTCATCTAGATACAATCAAGGTCAGACTACGGAACCAAAATAAAGAACAACCCCAAATGCGACAAAGTCCCCGATCGCCCCAACTGGGCACCACTACTGAACGTCTGGAAAGGAAACATAGTATCGTCCTGAGTCCTCATCGAACTCCCACTTGAGCTCAGTCGAATCACCTGGAGCGGTATCATCGGTCCCTGCATCTGGTTTTGGAAGTAATTTGTGAGTCACAAGGACTCAGCAATCTCACACCCTCGCGATCAAGACTATTTAAGCTTATAGGAAGGGTAAAAGTATGAAGTGGGGCTGCAGCAAGCGACTAGCATATTTGGTGGCTAACATACGCAAAAAGAGCGAGAAGAGAAGGCAAAGGCTCGGTCGAACAACTATGATCAAGAAGTGATCCTAGAACAACCTACGTTCAAGCATAACATGAGACCGTGTTCTCTTCCCAGACTTCGCTGAAAAGAGACCATCACGGCCACACACTCAGTTGATTCATTTTAATTAAGTTTCGGTTAAGGTTTTCTACAACCGGAGATTAACAAATTTCCATCTGCCCATAACCGCGGGCACGGCTTTCGAAAGATCAAATCCCTGCATGGGTGTCCCAACTTAGCCCATCACAAGCTCTCACGGTCAACGAAGGATATTCCTTCTCTCAAGACAACCCGATCATACTTGGAATCCCGGTTACAAGACATCTCGACAATGGTAAAACTAAACTAGCAAAGCCACCCGAATGTGCCGACAAATCCCGATAGGAGCTACACATATCTCGTTCTCAGGGCACACCGGATGAGCAAGATGTCGGGTAGGCCAGCCCAGAGTTGCCCCTGGTAGCCCCAAACATCGCTCAGGTTGGACCAACACGTCGAGAAGCATTGGCCCGGGGGGTTAAAATAAAGATGACCCTTGAGTCCGTGAAACCCAAGGGAAAAGGGCTAGGTGGCGAATGGTAAAACCAAGGTTGGGCCTTGCTGGAGGAGTTTTATTCAAGGCGAACTGTCAAGGGGTTCCCATAATAACCCAACCGTTTAAGGAACGCAAAATCAAGGAACATAACACCGGTATGACGGAAACTAGGGAGGCAAGAGTGGAACAAAACACCAGGCATAAGGCTGAGCCTTCCACCCTTTACCAAATGTATAGACGCATTAATATAGACAAGATAATATAATGATATCCCAACAATAACCATGTTCCAATAAGGAACAAACTCCAATCTTCACCTGCAACTAGCAACGCTATAAGAGGGGCTGAGCAAAGCGGTAACATAGCCAAACAACGGTTTGCTAGGACAAGGTGGGTTAGAGGTTTGACATGGCAATATGGGAGGCATGATAAGCAAGTGGTAGGTATCGTAGCATAGGCATATCAAAAGAGCGAGCATCTAGCAAGTAAAGATATAAGTGATTTCGAGGGTATGGTCATCCTGCCTGCAAAATTCTCCGAGTAGACGTTAGCTTGATCCTTGTAAACGTACTCAACAGGCTCCTCGATCACGTACTCGTCTCCCGGATCTACCCAAAGCAAGAACACACACAAAGGGAGACACAATCAACCATGTGCAATGCACAAACAACATGATGCAAACATGGTATGGTATGTGGGATGATATATGAGATGCATATGCATGATTCGGAATGGAATGATTGAACCTAGACTCAACTTGGAAATCCAAGAGTGCCACTGGAAAGAGGATTTGATTTCGGTCGAAATCGATATAAAGATCACCGGAATCGGATGCACGGTTTGGAAATGGCAAGCAAAACAAATATGGCACCGATCTGCAATTAACAGCACGAGACCATCTAAATGTATCAAGAACAACATGCTACAGCACTCTAACATAGCAACAAACTACATGGCATGGATCCACTCAAGATTCTTGACAAAAGATGAACACTGAGCTACGGCTAAGTCACTCAATAGCAGGCTCAAACAAGCATGACAAAAGTGCAAAAGATATCAGGTTACAGACTTCGTGAAAATAACATGAATTCAAATTTAACATCAGGAAGCAATGTTTAGAGCACGATAACAACATGCTATAGGAACATATCATGGAAAAGCAAGGCTTGGCATGAAGCTACTCAAAGCGTACAACAAAAGTCCCTTACTGACCATAAGCCAAAAGGGATCAGAAAATACAATGGCAACCAAGTGAACATAGCAATTATCATTAACAGATTCAGACTTAGCAGAAAACTGGAACATAGTGAAACATATATTAAGTAGGCATGTTTACGAGCTCGATGAACTCACTACAAAGCATCGCATGACAAACTAAGCATACACCCAGCAAGTAGACATGGCATAGAAGCTAGACATGGCAAGAACAACAACATAGCATGCATGGATCAACTACAACAAGCTCGGCAAAATTGATTAACATGTAAACAATCTACCAGGAACATTTTATAGCAAAAGTAGAGCTCGATTGAGACAAGCTAGGGTGCTCCATAAATGCAAAACAAAGACATGGATGGATAGAGAACCATAATATCTACAAAACATCCTTACTGATCATGCTCAAAAGAGGCATGGATCACTCTCTAGCAACATGAACACATGGCATAAAAATAATGACAGGACACATAGAATATTTCAAAGTCCCTGAAATCAGCAACATTGAGAGGGCTACTTTGCATGCTTGTGCTAGTCACCACAGAGATGACAAAAATACATGGCATACACTCCTGTAAAGATGGCATGACATACTTCAAATCATATGTAGGGCTCAAGTTCATAGGAGGCACACATTAATCATGGCAAAAATGACAAATGTCCAATTACTGAAATGATTCTGAAACTAACAGAAACTAGCACTCTTCCAACAACATTTAGGGCATCAAGATGATCTCAAATGAACATGATGCAATGAGAGGAAATGAAGTACTCGTCGAGACGAACATTTCGACATGCTACACGCACGAATTGGAGCAACGATCATGAAGTTATGACATGACGAAGTATGCAAATAATTACTGAGACGGGGCAAAAAGTCAACCCGAGAATTAGGGTTTACAGATCCAGATCGGATCGGGCACGGAAGTCGAGGTCATCGGAGTACATTGTTCGCTGGAGAACGAGGTGGCCGGAGATGTCGGGGACTTGGGCCGGCCGGAGCGTCGAGGGAGAGGGGGGAGCTCGCCGGCCGTCGGGCGGCGGGCGGCGCCGGCGCGCCGGCGTCGAGGAGATACAGGGCGGCGGCAGGCGGACGAAGGCGGCGGGGCGAGGGCGCGGGCGGTGCGCGCGGTGAGGAAGGCGGCGGCCCGGTTGGCGGCGGGGAGCGCCCGCCTTGGGCCGGGATAGGCCACGGCGGAGGGAGGCCAGTGCGGGACACATGGCAGCCTCCGATTGGCTGCGGACGGCGGCGGTGGGTCTGTCCGGCGCGGCCCGGACGTTGTCCGGCACGCGGAGGAGCGGGGACCTAGGTTAGGGGGGAGATTGATCCGAAAATTTCGGGGTGTGTCTATATATATAGGTAGATGGAGCTAGGAGGCTCCAAATTGAGCACGGTTTTTGGCCACGCGATCATGATCGAACGGCCTAGGTGATGGAAGGGGTTTAGGTGGGTTTTGGGCCACTTTGGAAGGGTGTTGGGCTGCAACACACATGAGGCCTTCTCGGCTCCTCGGTTAACAGTTGGAGCATCAAACGAAGTCCAAATGGCACGAAACTTGACAGGCGGTCTACCGGTAGTAAACCAAGGCCGCATGACAAGTCTCGGTCCAATCCGAAAAACACTTAATGCCCGCACACGAAAAGAGGTAGAAAGGGACACCGGAGGACATAGGAGCGCCGGAATGCAAAACGGACAATGGGGAAAATGCTCAGATGCATGAGACGAACACGTATGCAAATGCAATGAATATGATGACATGATATGAGATGCATGACAAAGACAAAAGCACACAAAGACAAAAACCCGACAACGGGGAAATAAAATAACTTAGTGCCGAAAATGGCAAGAGTTGGAATACAAATATGGCAGGTTACATACGGGGTGTTACACGGATGAGGTTTCCAGAGATTAAAGTCCTGAAAGAGAGAAAAGTAGCAAAGCAGGAAGCCTCTAGTGCGGTTGAGCCGCGTCTTGGGGCGTGCCGTAGTCGTGCCCCCCTCCCCACCTGTGCCCATGGTATTTCCAATGAGTAATTATGTACGCGTGGCACGGATTTCGCCATTTGGCTGGTACTGGGGTGGGGGCCGCATTGCTATGCGAGCTCGGAACGTTCCAGGCGGTCTTGTTGCCGATTACTCCGGGCGTGCTTGAAGGTGTCCGGGTCTTTAATCGCCGAACTGGTGGATTGCCTTAAGAGGCTGCTTTGCGCTTCCGCTGCGAGGGCCGCAGTGTGCTCCTCCGTGTGGAGAGAGCGCTCTGTGTTTCCATTGACTGTGATGACCCCCCAAGGTCCTGGCATCTTGAGCTTGAGGTATGCATAATGCGGTACCGCATTGAATCTCGCAGATGCGGTTCGCCCGAGCAGTGCATGATAGCCACTGCGGAACAGGACTATCGAAGATTAACTCCTCGCTTCGGAAGTTATCCGGGGATCCGAAGACCACTTCCAGTGTGACTGAGCCTGTGCAATGGGCCTCTACACCTGGTATGATGCCTTTAAAGGTTATTTTTGTGGGTTTGATCCTTGAGGGGTCTATACCCATTTTGCGCATTGTGTGTCTGTGTCCTGATAAAGAAGGTTCAGGCTGCTGCCGCCATCCATAAGGACTCGAGTGAGGTGAAATCTGTCAATAATTGGGTCTAGGACCAGTGCGGCGAATCCGCCATGACGGACACTAGTGGGGTGGTCCCTACGATCGAAGGTGATCAGACAGGAGGACCATGGGTTGAACTTTGGGGCGACTGGCTCCAACGCATATACGTCCCTTAGCGCACGCTTCCGCTCCCTCTTGGGGATGTGGGTTGCGTATATCATGTTCACTGTCCGCACTTGTGGGGGGGACCTCTTCCGTCCTTCGGTGTTCGGCTGCCGGGGCTCCTCCTCGTCATCGCTATGTGACCCCTTATCTTTGTTTTCGGCATTTAACTTGCCGGCCTGCTTGAACACCCAACAATCCCTGTTGGTGTGGTTTGCTAGCTTGTCGGGGGTGCCGTGTATTTGACACGAGCGATCGAGTATACGGTCCAAACTGGACGGGCCCGGAGTGCTTCTTTTGAATGGCTTTTTTCGCTGACCGGGTTTAGAGCCTCCAAGTCCAGCATTGACTGTCGTATCCTCGGTATTGTTGCTATTGACGTGGTGCTTAATTTTGTTGCGACGTGACCTGCCATTGCTATCCTTGGTATCTGAAGTACCGCGGTTCTTTGATATGTTATTATTGCGAGCCAGCCAGCTGTCTTCTCCCACGCAAAAGTGGGTCATGAGTGTTGTGAGGGCTGCCATGGATTTTGCCTTTTCCTGGCCAAGGTGCCGGGTGAGCCACTCGTCACGGATGTTGTGCTTGAAAGCTGCTAGGGCCTCTGCATCCGGACAGTCAACGATTTGATTTTTCTTTGTTAGGAACCGTGTCCAGAATTGCCTGGCCGATTCCTCTAGCTGCTGAATTATGTGGCTCAAGTCATCGGCATCTGGTGGTCGCACATAAGTGCCTTGGAAGTTGTGGAGGAATGTGGCTTCCAGATCTTCCCAACAGCCAATGGATTCTGCTGGCAGGCTGTTGAGCCAATGCCGAGCTGGTCCTTTGAGTTTAAGTGGGAGGTATCTAATAGCGTGTAGATCATCACCACGGGCCATGTGGATGTGCAGGAGGAAGTCCTCGATCCATACCGCAAGATCTGTTGTGCCGTCATATGATTCTATATTTATGGGTTTGAAACCCTTTGGGATTTGATGATCCATTACTTCGTCTGTGAAGCATAGGGGGTGTGCGGCACCTCTGTACTGGGCTATGTCGCAACGCAGCTCAAATGAGTGTTGTCCGTTGTGTTCGGCTCGGCCGGATTTACTTTTACTGCATCTGGCGTGACGGTTATCGTCTCGCGTAGTGGCGCGCCCTCGTGATCCGTAGATCGATCTTGTGTGCTTTGCTTTGTCCTCCAATACGTCTCGCAGGTCTAGCATGTTTCCCCATGCCTTGTCATTTTTATTTGAGTGGCGTCGGGGTGCGGGCTAAGTTTTTGGTTGAAATGCCTCTCTATCGCGGCCACGAGGTGGCCGATCAACCGCGTCATATGCTGGAGATGTAGGTTTTAATGCTTCCTCCTCTAGTCGGGGTAGCAACCTGCGCTTTGGGTAACTCTTGGAGGGGTGCTCGAGTTCATATTCCTCGGCCGCAAGGACTTCAGTCCATCTGTTAGCTAGCAAATCTTGATCATCTTGAAGCTGCTGCTGCTTTTTCTTAAGGCTATTTGCCGTGGCTATAAGCCGGCGCTTGAAGCGCTCTTGCTCGACGGGATCCTCAGGCACGACAAATTCGTCATCATCGAGGCTTGCCTCGTCTTCGGAGGTTGGCATGTAATTATCATCCTCCGCCTCTCCATCTGCCGCTCTCTCGGGAGGGATGGCTTCTCCATCCTCCTGCTCTAAATCTTGCTGGAGGGGATTGTTGTCGTCTTCGGCACTGTCCGGAGTGCTATTATCTCCTGTGTCGGTGTCACCGTTTTTGCTTTGGCGAGACTTAGAGCGGCGCCGCTGACGTCGGCGCTTGGGTTGTTTCTTGGAGGGGTCATCCTCCCTTGTCTCGTTGCCATTGCCTGCTTTGGGTGTGTCCACCATGTATATATCATATGATGAGGTGGCTGTCCAGTGCCCTATGGGCAGTGGTTCCTCTTCGTCTCCCGCATCATCGTCCATACCGTCGATGTCTTCGGAGTCGAAGTCGAGCATGTCGGTCAAATTTTCGATAGTGGCTACTAAGTGGGTGGTGGGTGGGCGGCGAATTCCTTCGTCATCCGCATCCCAATCCTGCCGAACATAGTTCGGCCAGGATTCTCCTGACAGCGAGAGAGACCTTAATGAGTTTAGTATGTCGCCGAAGGGCGAGTGCTGAAAGATATCCGCGGAGGTGAACTTCATGATCGGCGCCCAGTCGGATTCGATAGGCACGGGCGCAGGCGGTTCGGAGTCCGTGGCTGGGGAAGAATCCGGTAGTTCATCACGGCTCCCGTGAAGGGTAAGGTCGATATTCAGCTCGATCGCCGCTGAGAATACGACCTCCGTGGCGGGGTCTATCCACCCGTCCATGGATGGCGCAATTGGCTCCGAATTAAGGGTCGGAGCGGTTGCTGGTGCGGTCTCCTGAACACTGTCCGATGGTAGAGCTAAATCATGCCCATCGTAACCGTGCGGCGCACTCGGCAGGGGCTCGAATCCGTCAAAGATCAAGTCTCCACGGATGTCGGCCGTGTAGTTTAAGCTTCCAAACCTAACCTGGTGGCCAGGGGCGTAACTCTCGATCTGCTCCAGATGGCCAAGCGAGTTGGCCCGCAGTGCGAAGCCGCCGAATACAAAGATCTGTCCTGGGAGAAAAGTCTCACCGTGGACCGCATTGCTATCGATGATCGAAGGAGCCATCAAGCCTAACGGTGACAACACAGAGGAACTCTCAATGAAAGCACCAATGTCGGTGTCAAAACCGGCGGATCTCGGGTAGGGGGTCCCGAACTGTGCGTCTAAGGCGGATGGTAACAGGAGGCAGGGAACACGATGTTTTACCCAGGTTCGGGCCCTCTTGATGGAGGTAAAACCCTACGTTCTTCTTGATTATTCTTGATAATATGAGTAGTACAAGAGTTGATCTACCACGAGATCGGAGAGGCTAAACCCTAGAAGCTAGCCTATGGTATGATTGTATGTTGTCCTACGAACTAAAACCCTCCGGTTTATATAGACACCGGAGGGGGCTAGGGTTACACAAGGTCGGTTACAAAGGAGGAGATATACATATCCGTATTGCCTAGCTTGCCTTCCATGTCAAGTAGAGTCCCATCCGGACATGGGACGAAGTCTTCAATCTTGTATCTTCATAGTCCAACAGTCCATCCAAAGGATATAGTCCGGCTGTCCGGAGACCCCCTAATCCAGGACTCCCTCAGCCAGTTACTCCCTTTATGATGTGGCCACCGAAGAAAGAAAGATTGACAGGTTTCTTGGGGATTAAACCCGCATCTTCGATGTACCCTCAGTATATTTGATTTTCCATATTTCCAGACTCTGGTAAACAAGGCTTTCATTGCTGAAAGGGAACGCAATCCCGTACCAGACAATAGGCCTGCTAATAACAATCACAAGCGCAAGTTCGAGCCAAGCAAGGAAGTGCAGCCAACGCAAAAGGCTCGTACCTGGCAGCATACTCAGGTGGAATACAAGCCCAATTTGCAGCAGAATGTTAACAAAACCACCACACCAGTCAAGAATATCGTGACTAACCCGGTGCGAGAAGAGTGCCAAGGCAACAATTCTTGTTTCAGTTGTGGGAAAACCGGACATTATGCAAGATAGTGTCCCAAGAACGGCAAGACAAATGCTCTATTCAGGCCATAAGTCAACTTTATGGAGTCATACCCTATCCAGCAAAACATCATTGGGCACTTTCATCATCTCTCCGCAGACGAAGCCCAAGAGAACCCTGAAGTCATCATTGGTATGTTTTCTATTAATAACATACCTGTCGTAATTTTATTTGACTCTGGGGCTTCCCACTCTTTTATTTCGCGGAGTTTTGTTGCCCAAAACAAATTCCCTTGTTTGCTTTTGGGCAAGAACATGCTGGTACAATCCCCGGGATCTTTAATTAGGAGCAATCTGGTATGCCATAATCTGGAAATCAATATCAACGGAGCCCATTTTCCAACTTCCTTGATAATTATTGAGTCTGTAAAGTTGGACATTATCTTGGGGGTGAATTGGTTGACCCAATATCAAGTATGCATAAATTACGTGACTCGAGACATCACTTTGACCAGTCAAGAGGGGCAAACTACCAAATTGTATGCCCGCAGGAGCATACCCAAGAAAGAAATGGTCTTCTCCGTTGTGGCTGGTGAGTTGGAATTAATTCTTGTGGTCAGTGAGTTTCTTGATGTATTTCCAGAAGAACTGCCAGGCATGCCGCCAGATCGAGAGCTTGAGTTTGCAATAGATCTTGTGCCCGGAACCGCACCGTTATACAAGAAGTATTATCAGATGCCTTCATCAGAATTAGTGGAGCTAAAGAAACAGCTTCATGAAATGCTCCAGAAAGGATATATCCGTCCCAGCTCTTCACCATGGGGATCACCTGCTATATTCGTGGATAAAAAGGATGGTAGCCTCCGCATGTGTGTGGATTACCGTCAGCTGAATGATGTCACCATCAAAAATAAATATCCACTGCCCCAGATTGATGACTTGTTTGATCTGCTCAGTGGGGCCAAGGTATTCTCCAAAATTGATTGAAGGATGGGATATCATTGATATGTCTCCAATGTATCTATAATTTTTGATTGTTCCATGCTATTATATTATCAACCTTGGATGTTTTATATGCATTTACATGCTGTTTTATATGATTTTTGGGACTAACCTATTAACCTAGAGCCTAGTGGCAGTTTCTGTTTTTTCCTCGTTTTAGAGTATCGCAGAAAAGGAAAATCAAACGGAGTCCAATTGACCTGAAACTTCACGGAACTTATTTTTGGACCAGAAGAAGCCCACGGAGTATCGGAGTTGGACCAGGAGAGTCTCAGGCTGCCCATGAGGGTGGGGGCGCGCCCACCCCCTGGGCGCGCCCCCTGCCTCGTGGACAGCCCGGAGGTCCACCGACGTACTTCTTCCTCCCATATATACCCATATACCCTAAAAACATCGGGGACGACAATAGATCGGGAGTTCCGCCGCCAGAAGCCTCCGTAGCCATCGAAAACCAATCTAGACCCGTTCCGGCACCCTACCGGAGGGGGAATCCCTCTCCGGTGGCCATCTTCATCATCCCGGCGCTCTCCATGATGAGGAGGGAGTAGTTCTCCCTCGGGGCTGAGGGTATGTACCAGTAGCTATGTGTTTGATCTCTCTCTCTCTCTCGTGTTCTTGAGGTGGTACGATCTTGATGTATCGTGAGCTTTGCTATTATAGTTGGATCTATGATGTTTCTCCCCCTCTACTCTCTTGTAATGGATTGAGTTTTCCCTTTGAAGTTATCTTATCGGATTGAGTCTTTAAGGATTTGAGAACACTTGATGTATGTCTTGCGTGGGATACCTGTGGTGACAATGGGGTATTCTATGATCCACTTGATGTATGTTTTGGTGATCAACTTGCGGGTTCCGTGACCTTGGGAATCTATGCATAGGGGTTGGCACACGTTTTCGTCTTGACACTCCGGTAGAAACTTCGGAGCACTCTTTGAGGTTCTATGTGTTGGTTGAATAGATGAATCTGAGATTGTGTGATGCATATCGTATAATCATACCTACAGATACTTGAGGTGACATTGGAGTATCTAGGTGACATTAGGGTTTTGGTTGATTTGTGTCTTAAGTTGTTATTCTAGTACGAACTCTAGGGCTGTTTGTGACACTTATAGGAATAGCCCAACAGATTGATTGGAAAGAATAACTTTGAGGTGGTTTCGTACCCTACCATAATCTCTTTGTTTGTTCTCCGCTATTAGTGACTTTGGAGTGACTCTTTGTTGCATGTTGAGGGATAGTTATGTGATCCAATATGTTATTATTGTTGAGAGAACTTGCACTAGTGAAAGTGTGAACCCTAGGCCTTATTTCAACGCATTGCAATACCGTTTACGCTCACTTTTATCATTAGTTACCTTGCTGTTTTTATATTTTCAGATTACAAAAACCTTTATCTACCATCCATATACCACTTGTATCACCATCTCTTTGCCGAACTAGTGTACCTATACAATTTACCATTGTATTGGGTGTGTTGGGGACACAAGAGACTCTTTGTTATTTGGTTGCAGGGTTGCTTGAGAGAGACCATCTTCATCCTACGCCTCCTACGGATTGATAAACCTTAGGTCATCCACTTGAGGGAAATTTGCTACTGCCCTACAAACCTCTGCACTTGGAGGCCCAACAACGTCTACAAGAAGAAGGTTGTGTAGTAGACATCAATCATCAACTCAAAATTAAAAAGGAAGATATTCCTAAGACCGCATTCACTACCCGGTACGGTCTTTATGAATGTAAAGTTATGTCATTTGGCATCACCAATGTCCCTGCCTTCTTCATGCATATGATGAATAAAGTATTCATGGACTTCCTCAATAAATCCGTGGTGGTCTTCATCTATGACATAATTATACTCAAAAAGTGAAGAAGTGCACAAAGAACACCTCAGAGCTGTGTTACAACGACTCCGTGACCATCAGTTATACGCCAAATTTAGCAAATGCGAGTTTTGGCTCAAGCAAGTTGGATTCCTTGGACATGTGTTGTCCGCGGAAGGTATAGCCGTGGACCCGAGCAAAGTAAAGGACGTGCTCGATTGGTTGGCACCCACAACCGTATCACAAATCCGGAGTTCTCTTGGATTAGCTGGCTACTACCGTCATTTCATTGAAGGGTTTTCCAAGATTGCCAAACCCATGACGGAGCTGCTCAAGAAAGATAAGAAGTTTGAATGGACTGAGGACTGTGAGAAAATTTTCAATGAGCTAAAAATCCGGCTGACGACAGCACGTGTGTTGACTCTTCCCGACATCTACCACAACTTTGATGTGTACTTCAATGCCTCCAGACAGGGTCTTGGATGCATACTTATGCAAGATGGAAAGGTGGTAGCTTATGCATCGCGACAGCTACGACCCCACGAGGGAAATTATCCTACACACAATCTGGAATTAGCCGTGGTGGTTCATGCTCTGAAAATTTGGAGACACTACCTCATTGGGAAGAGGTGCCAAATTTTTACCGACCATAAAAGTCTCAAGTATATATTTACTCGGCTAGATTTAAATCTCCATCAACGAAGATGGCTTGAGTTAGTCAAGGACTATGATCTTGGAATAAATTAGCACCCGGGTAAGGCCAACATGGTTGCCGATGCACTCAGCCGAAAGCCTGTCAGCCTGAACAACATATTGGAATCCTTGCCTCCTGAACTTCAAGAGGAGATTGCTCAGCTCAACCTGGTCCTAGTGGGTGCTGGTCTTGCTAATATTATGGAAGTTACGCCTACCCTTGAGGACGAGATCCGCAAGGCCCAGCCAGATGACACCGTCCTGCAAAAATGTGCCAAGAGTATGTTAGCAGGGCATACTTAAGATCTTTCTAACGATCATCACGGTACTACGATTCCGTGGAAGGATTTGTGTACCCAGTCAGGAGGATTTAAGGAAGAAAATCCTATCAGAAGCACACGAATCTTCATACTCTATTCACCCTGGACGTACTAAAATGTATGAAGACCTTCGGCAAATATTCTGGTGGGATGGAATGACATTGCCTATTTTGTGGCCTGTTGCGACATATGCAACAAGGTGAAGGCAAAACATCAGAAGCTAGCCGAACTTCTCCAACCATTGCCAATTGCACAATGGAAATGGGATGATGTCTGCATGGATTTTGTCACAGGACTACCAAAGACTCAGCGAGGCAATGATGCGATCTGGGTCATAGTGGACACCTTAACCAAGGTAGCTCACTTTATCCCCATCAGAACCACATACCGAGCTGACCAACTCGCACAACTGTATGTATCCAAAATAGTCAGTCTGTATGGAGTACCTCGAACAATCACTTCCGACCGGGGGTCACTTTTTACCTCCGCTTTCTGGTCACGTCTCCACCAAGCCTTGGGGACAGCGCTAAAATATAGTACCGCTTATCATCCTCAGACTGATGGACAGACTGAGCGGGTAAACCAAATACTCAAATATATGCTACGAGCATGTGCCTTGGCCCAAGGACCTAGGAAGACTGCCTGCCGTATGCCGAGTTCTTATACAACAACAGCTTCCAGACCAGTCTAAAGATGTCACCTTATGAGGCTTTGTATGGCCGTAAGTGCCGCACTCCTTTGAATTGGTCTCAAACTGGAGATAGCCATATTTTCGGAACGAATCTAATGATGGAAGCTGAGAAGCAAGTCAAGGAAATCCGATACAGATTGCAATTGGCTAAATCCAGACAGAAGAGTTATTATGATGCAAAGCACCGACAAATCAGTTTCAAACCTGGAGAACACGTATACCTCCAAGTCACTCCTATGAAAGGTGTCAAGAGATTCCAGACTCATGGAAAATTGGCACCCAGATTTATTGGTCCCTTCCCGGTTATGTCCAGAGTGGGTACTGTTGCATACCAGTTGGAACTATCTCCAGAATTGGCAGACATACACAACGTGTTCCATGTTTCACAGTTGAGGCGATGCATATCGCCGCCTGAGAAAAAGACTGCTATGACAGAAATAGAGTTGGCTAAGGATTTAACATATGAAGAGAGACCGGTCAGAATTTTGGATCAGATGGAAAGGGTCACTCGTAGTAAAGCAAGGAATTTTTACAAAGTTCAGTGGGAGCATCACACCGAGGCAGAAGCAACTTGGGAACAAGAAGAATTTCTAAAGGCACATTATCCAGAATGGTTTTCCCGAGCAACCGAATCTCGAGGACGAGATTTATCCTAAGTGGGGGAGGTTTGTGGCAGCCTTGTTTTTGCCCTTCTGTGTCTGATTTTCAGTTGGTTTGGATTTAAATTTGAATTTTTTTTGAATCACTTCAGGTGGACTTAAACACTTGGGTACCCCCTTGACTTTCACCCAAGTGACTTATTTCTCTATCTAGCCATCATTTCTTCTCTTATCCATCTCAAAATAATATTATGAATATTTTTCTTAAATGAAAAATATTCATTTTCTCTCCAAAACCCTAACTAGTCCATTGTGTTCCAAAGCAACCCCAATTTTTCTTGCCCACAAAAATCTGAGAAAATTCCCAAATATTCTTTGAACCCTAGGGCACCTTCCTGAGCAAAAATATTGCATCACTTTTTGGAATATTTTTGCCACAGAAAATATTTTCTGTTCTGGACAGAAATGGTAGTTTCTACAGCAACTACCATTTTACTTGCTCAATTGTGGCTGAATTTTCTTATGCATCATCACCTTCGTAGATGATTGCTAACCTCCAAAGCTTAGCTCCCAACTCTTAGTATTTTGACCTCAGTAAGTTCTCAAAGTTACTGTCCAAAAACTTACCAGGGAGATAAAATCCATCTTACTGCCCCTGAGCTCAACTCCAAGTGCTGTAACAAGTCAATCTACCACGGACTACACGCCAGACATGAATTTTAGGCTTAGTGCGGCCTGATGTCATAGTTCACGCGGTGACCACGTTCGTCCAGGCGTGCTGGCGTACGGCCGACGCGCTCTGCGTCGCGCCCGAGTCTCTGTTGATCTCGTGCTCGCTTCCCCGCCTGTCGTGCCTTGCCAAACTTCACCACGATCATCGTCCCGACCCCCTTAACTCTCTCCTGGCGCTCGCCGACGCCGGAGCTCGCCGCAGCGAGCACGGGCGCGGTTCGGCCAACCCAACAGTGCGTTGCGCACTGTGTTCGTCGCCACCCCCTTGCTCATGTGCTCGTCTTCGCTCGCCCATAGTTCCCGCCTGAGCTGCGTCGCCTCCCCCCTCGCTCACTGACGTCGTTCGTCGCCGGGCGCCGTGTCCAGGTATCCTCCGGCGGAGCCCGAACCCCTCACCCCGCTCGGCTATAAATACAGCCCTCCCAGCCTCCTCGAGCATCATCCACTCCTCACACACCCTCTACAAACCAGTAGGAAGCCGTAGCCCGGCCAGGAAGGTCGCGGGCCGCTGTCCCCGAGCTTCAGCTCGCCCGTGATCCCCTCGGGTCGTCTCAGTAGCTCCAGCCCCTCCCAGGCTCGGGACACCCTTCCAGGGCCTCCGCAATGCCTCGGTGGTGTCGTTCCGCCCGGTTGGAGCCCCTGGTGCTGCCTCTGGTCGTCGTCATCTCCAACTCCGGTGACCTCTGCTTTCCGTCGCCGCTAGAGAGGCCGTTTCCGATGTCGTCCGACCACCCCCAGCTATCCTACAGGTACAGGCAGGTGCGCCTTCGTCTCCTCTTTCGATCCATCCCTCTAGCTCGGGCCAAGTCGCCCTCCTCGCCGTCGTGTGCTCCGGCGGAGCCTCGCCGCTCTCTGTTTCCCTCTCCCCCTCCCTCTCACCGGCAGAAGTTTGAAGCTAACTAAGTTGGTTAAGTAATTAGAAGAATATTTGTTATGAAGAAGTAATATGGTTATGGAAATAATGAATTAGTTTGAGTTATTTTTCTTGAATAAGAAAAGTGAAATATGCCAGTAATGATTCTGTTTAAAGTGATGATTAATCATAACCAAAGAGGTGTTATGAGTTATTGATGTATATGCTTAGTGTGGATATGATTGAGCCAGTTATTTCCGTTGATATATGATGCATATGTTAGTGCTGCATTTCATGGAATATCATGACACCGGTTACTTTCACTGTAAGTTGAACTTGATAATAACTCAACTTGAACATATCGTTGATCGGGTCATGGTGCCACTGAATCAAGTTTTTCCCAGTGCAACCACATTTGCCTTTATGGTAAGGCCTTTATTCGGTCTGTTGTCATGCCTCTGGTCGGTGCCTCCAACGAGGGAAGGTTATGGGCGTGCGGTACCCTGGCCCGGTAAGCAGACATAACCTTGTGTGCCGGTTGTTGTTATGGTACCTTGTCCCCGTTTGGGGACGTTTATGTTTTGCCACGACGGTGGCCGTTGGTGTCTTTGGTAGACACGGGGCCACCCAAGACTAGACCAGTGGGGAGTGAGTCGGAGTGGCCGGGAGAGTGTCATGGCAATGGGGGGGTTCGTCAGAACGTCGTTGGTCCACCCGAATGGGAGTGCGAGGCCATGGGTTCCGTGGTGTGGGTACAGTGTGCTACCTCTGCATAGTGTATTCAATCTACCGATAGCCAAGTCCACGGTTACGAAAGTAGGTCACACCATGGGTCAACGTTTAATTAATTTTGCACACTAAGCTATGAACTTTGCACTGTTGATGAGATGATGATTAAGAAATCATTGTGTTGGTGGAGACCAAGTTGTTGGTCGGTTCGTGATCTCACAAAGATCACTGCTTGGTTACGACGTAACCCGATCAAAGACCAAGAGGTTGGTCCGTTTGTGATCCGAGAGCGATCACCGTTTGGTAAGAAAGTCCGAGGGACTTATATCCCAAGATCATGATCACTACATGTATGATATGATGATGCATTAGTGAAGTAATTGGTTAATTATCATGATATTGTTTGTCATTATGTTTATGTTTGTTGTGAGCTTGCAAGTACATTCAATGTACTGACCTGGCGTGTCATGCCAGCTTTCAGGAAAGTCACGTTGGAAAGGAGTGTTGTCCGAGTCTAGATCGTGTCCACATCGGTGTCCCTGTGTTATGGAGTTCCACTACGACGTCGTTCCGCTGCCACGTGGTTGTTATGATTGAGGCCCCTTTATGTTCACTAAATAATGTACATATTGTTCAGCTGCACCGTGTGTGCCGCTTGGCCTCGCCACTTGTTGTAATATGAACTTTGTTCCGCTAGCATCAATAAAGCGGTTGCTTTCTGTACCAAGATGTTGTGTGTTGCCAGAACACGTGGTCTCTAGGCTAGCAATGCATGGTAAACCGGTTGCTCTGAGCTGGGGTGCCACACTTGGTTGGTCGCTTCTCAATCTTTTGCTAGCCTTCATTTTGCACTACTTGTGCATCTAAAACCCTTTAAACCAGTTTTGCCACATGAGTCCACTATACCTACCTATATGCGATATTCTTTTGCCGTTCTAAGCAAATTTGTATGTGCCATCTCTAATTTTCAAAATAAACTTCTCTTTTGTGTGTTCGTACCACTCGCAGAGCAGTGAGGGGTGGCTAATATATTCCATTCTAGATGTGTTATTCTCACGATGAGTGTTTATTCACTTGTCATTGCATGAGAGTAAGGCAAAGGTATTAGGGATGCCCAGTCCTGAAATAAAAATGAATTTACATTATGTTGTCAAATAATAAATTCCTTGGAACGTGTTGGTATGGAAGGCACCCATGGATACGGCTAGCCATGGAAAGTGAAAGTATGGTGGAAAAGGAATAAACTTTAATTTTTGTTTGGGAACCGCCTATGATATATCTCGCATGGAAAGTGTTGGGAACTCTAAGTCGTTTTCATTGGTGGGAAGGACACATCTCCCAAAATGTTTTTATCTCTAAGTTTTTCGCTTTGAGCTCTGGCACCTCTACAAATCCCTACTTCCCTCTGCGAAGGGCCTTTCTTTTACTTTATGCAATTTTTATTTTTGAGTTTGAGTCTCCATCTTCTCTTGTAAAAGCACCAACAAGGAGGCACTATGATCGTACTTGAGTATTGAGTGTAGTTAATATGCGAGTGTGTTTCATGAATGGATCAATGATTAAGCATGATGGGCTAGGGATAGCTTATTTTAGCGTTGATATTTTGAAAGACATGGTTGCTTGTTGATATGCTTGAGTATTTAAGTTATCATGTCAAAACTAGACTATTTCTTTGAACAAAATAAAAGTGGAAATGTCCATGCTATAAAGAAAAGAAATACGAGATGACATGTTAGGCAACATTCCACATCAAAAATTATGTTTTTATCACTTACCTACTCGAGGACGAGCAGGAGTTAAGCTTGGGGATGTTGATACGTCTCCAATGTATCTATAATTTTTATTGTTCTGTGCTGTTATATTATCAATCTTGGATGTTTTATAATCATTTTATAGTCATTTTATATCATTTTTTGGTACTAGACTATTGACATAGTGCCAAGGGCCAGTTGCTGTTTTTTGCATGTTTTTACATCACAGGAAATCAATACCAAACGGAGTCCAAATGCAACGAAACTTTACGGTGATTTTTTATGAACCAGAAGACACCAAATGGGCCAATGCAGCGCCTGGGGGTGCTCTGAGGGGAGCACAACCCACTAGGGCGCGCCAGGAGGCCCAGGCGCGCCCTGGTGGGTTGTGCCCACCTCGGGTGCCCCCCGGACCGCCTCTTTGCTCTATAAATACCCCAATATTCCAGAAACCCTAGGGGAGTCGTCGAAAATCAATTAAAGCCGTCGCAGAGTCCAGAACCACCAGATCCAATATAGACACCATCACGGAGGGGTTCACCACTTCCATTGGTGCCTCTTCGATCATGCGTGAGTAGTTCTTTCTAGACCTTCAGGTCTGTAGTTAGTAGCTAGATGGCTTCCTCTCTCTCGTTTGATTCTCAATACAATGGTCTCTTGGAGATCCATATGATGTAACTCTTTTTTGTGGTCTGTTTTTTGTGATTGGATGAACTTTGAGTTTATGATCAGATCTATCTTTTTATATCCATGAAAGTTATTTGAGATTCATTGATCTCTTCTATGCATGATTGCTTATAGCCTCGTATTTCTTCTCTGATATTTGGGTTTTGTTTGGCCAACTGGATCTATTTATCTTGCAATGGGAACAGGTGCTTTGTAGTGGGTTCGATCTTACGGTGCTTGATCCCAGTGACAGAAGGGGAACCGACACGTATGTATCGTTGCTACTAAGGATAAAACGATGGGGTCTATCTCTACATAGATAGATCTTGTCTACATCATGTCATCGTTCTTATTGCATTACTCTATTTCTCCATGACACTAGATGCATGCTGGATAGCGGTTGATGTGTGGAGTAATAGTAGTAGATGCAGGCAGGAGTCAGTCTACTAATCTTGGACGTGATGCCTATGTAACGATCATTGCCTTGATATCATCATGATTATTTGAAGTTCTATCAATTGCCCAATAGTAATTTGTTTAACCACCATTTGCTATTTTTCGAGAGAGAAGCCACTAGTGAAACCTATGGTCCCCGGGTCTCTTTCTCATATTATTTGCCTTTGTGATCTACTTTTCCTTTGCTTTTCTTTTCAGATCTATTAAAACAAAAATACAAAATACCTTGCTGTGTTTTATTCTTATTTATTTTATTTGGCGTTCGATCTATGAATCTACTACAATTTTATTCGCGACCGTTTGCCTAACTTGGGGCACCGCTACCCGAAAGGGATTGACAACCCCTTTTAGACGTCAGGTTGCGAGTATTTGTTATTTGGGTGCAGGTGTTGTTTACATTGTGTTGCTTGGTTCTCCTACTGGTTCGATAACCTTGGTTTCATCACTGAGGGAAATACCTACCGCAGCTGTGCTGCATCATCCCTTTCTCTTTGGGGAAATACCGACGTAGCTTCAAGCCGCCATCAGACCACTATAGAAGATAGAGAGAAAATGAAAGTCATTCCCTATGCCTCAGCCATAGGTTCTATCATGTATGCCATGCTGTGTACCAGACCAGATGTGTGCCTTGCTATAAGTTTAGCAGGGAGGTACCAAAGTAATTCAGGAGTGGATCACGGGACAGCGGTCAAGAACATCCTGAAGTACTTGAAAAGGACTAAGGATATGTTCCTCATTTATGGAGGTGACAAAGAGCTCATCGTAAATGGTTACGTCGATGCTAGCTTTGATAGCGATCCGGATGACTCTAAGTCACAAACTGGATATGTATTTATATTGAATGGTGGAGCTACCGGTTGGTGCAGTTCCAAGCAGAGCGTCGTGGCGGGATCTACGTGTGAAGCGGAGTACGTAGCTACTTCGGAAGCAGAAAATGAAGGAGTTCATATTCGATCTAGGTGTAATACCTAGTGCATCGGGTCCAATGAAAATATTTTGTGACAATACTGGAGCAATTGCCTTGGTGAAGGAATCCAGATTTCACAAAAGAACCAAACACACCAAGAGACGCTTCAACTCCATCTGTGATCAAGTCAAGGAGGGAGACATAGAGATTTGCAAAATACATATGGATCTGAATGTTGCAGACCCATTGACTAAGCCTCTTCCACGAGCAAAATATGATCAGCACCAAGACTCCATGGGTGTTAGAATCATTACAATGTAATCTAGATTATTGACTCTAGTGCAAGTGGGAGACTGAAGGAAATATGACCTAGAGCAATAATAAAGTTGTTGTTTTATATTTCCTTATTCATGATAAATGTTTGTTATTCATGCTAAAATTGTATTGATCGGAAACCTTAATACATGTGTGAATACATAGACAAAACATAGTGTCCCTAGTGAGCCTCTACATGACTAGCTCGTTGATCAAAGATGGTTAAGGTTTCCTAACCATGGACATGAGTTGTCATTTGATAACGGGATCACATCATTAGGAGAATGATGTGATGGACATGACCCATCCATTAGCTTAGAATATTGATCGTTCAATTTTATTGCAATTGCTTTCTTCATGTCAAATACAAATTCCTTCGACTATGAGATTATGCAACTCCCGGATACAGCAGGAATATCTTGTGTGATATCAAATGTCAAAACGTAACTGGGTGATTATAAAGATGCTCTACGGGTATCTCCGAAGGTGTTCGTTGGGTTGGCATAGATTGAGATTAGGATTTGTCACTCTGAGTATCGGAGAGGTATCTTTGGGCCCTCTCGGTAATGCACATCATAAGAAGCCTTGCAAGCAAAGTGACTAATGAGTAAGTCACGGGATGATGTATTACAGAACGAGTAAAGAGACTTGCCGGTAATGAGATTGAACTAGGTATGAAGGTACCAATGATCGAATCTCGGGCAAGTAACATACCGATGACAGAGGGAATAACATATGTTGTCATAACGGTTCGACTGATAAAGATCTTCGTAGAATATGTAGGAGCCAATATGAGCATCTAGGTTCCGCTACTGGTTATTGACCGGAGAGGTGTCTCGGTCATGTCTACATAGTTCTCGAACCCGTAGGGTCTGCACGCTTAACGTTCGATGACGATTTAGTATTATATGAGTTATGTGATTTGGTTACCGAATGTTGTTCGGAGTCCCAGATGAGATCATGGACATGAAGAGGAGTCTCGAAATGGTCGAGATGTAAAGATTGATATATAGGATGATAGTATTCAGACACCGGAAGTGTTCTGGATAGTATCAGGTATTTATCGGAGTACCGGGGGGGTTACCGGAACCCCCGAGGGAAAGATATGGGTCATATGGGCCATACGAGGGGACCACACCAGCCCACAAGGGGTGGCCCCCTGATACGTCCATTTTGCATCATGTTTTCTTACTGTTATTTAAGATGTTTTTATCCATAACAATGCTTTTTGGAGTAATTCTAATGCCTTTTCTCTCATAATATGCAAGGTATACACAAAGAGGGAGAATTCCGGCAGGTGGAAATCTGGACCTAGAAAAGCTACGTCAGGCTACCAATTCTGCACAACTCCAAATAAGCTGAAACTTCATGGAGAATTTTTATGGAACATTTGGGGAATATTGGAGCAAATAACTACCAGAGGGGGCCCACCAGGTGGGCACAACCCACCTGGGCGCGCCAGGCAGCCCAGGCGCGCTCTGGTGGGTTGTGCTCACCCAGGCCCACCTCCGGTGCCCATCCTCTGGTATATAAGTCATTTTGACCTAGACAAAATAAGGGGATGACTCTCGGGACGGAGCACGTCCATCTCGAGGCGGAACTTGGGCAGGAGCACTTTTGCCCTCCGGCGGAGCGATTTCGTTGGGGGAACTTCTCTCCCGGAGGGGGAAATCATCATCATCATCACCAATAACTCTCCCATCTTGGGGAGGGCAATCTCCATCAACATCTTCAACAGCACCATCTCCTCTAAAACCCTAGTTCATCTCTTGTGTTCAATCTTGTTACCGGAACTATAGATTGGTGCTTGTGGGTGACTAGTAGTGTTGATTACATCTTGTAGTTGATTACTATATGGTTTATTTGGTGGAATATTATATGTTCAGATCCAATATGATATTTAATACCCCTCTGATCTTGAGCATGATTATCGTTTGTGAGTAGTTACTTTTGTTCTTGAGGTCACGGGAGAAATCATGTTGCAAGTAATCATGTGAACTTGATATGTGTTCGGTATTTTGATAGTATGTATGTTGTGATTCCCTTAGTGGTGTCATGTGAACGTCGACTACATGACACTTCACCATATTTGGGCCTAAGGAAATGCATTGTGGAGTAGCGAGAGTGACAGAAGCTTAAACCCCAGTTTATGCGCTATTCCGTAAGGGGCCGATTGGATCCAAAAGTTTAATGCTATGGTTAGAATTTATTCTTAATACTTTTCTCGTAGTTGCGGATGCTTGCGGGAGGGTTAATCTTAAGTAGGAGGTTTGTTCAAGTAAGAACAGCACCTAAGCACCGGTCCACCCACATATCAAATTATCAAAGTACCTAACACGAATTAAGCCAACATGATGAAAGTGACTAGATGAAAATCCCATCTACCCTCAAGAATGCTTTGCTTATTATTAGAGACCGTTTTGGCCTATCCTTTGCCTCAAAAGGATTGGGCTACCTTGCTGCACTTTTGTTACTACTATCGTTACTTGCTCATTACAAATTATCTTGCTATCAAACTACTTTGTTACTTACAATTTCAGCACTTGCAGACATCACCTTGCTGAAAACCACTTGTCATTTCCTTCTGCTCCTCATTGGGTTCGACACTCTTACTTATCGAAAAGAGCTACAATATATCCCCTATACTTTTGGGTCATCAAGGCTATTTTCTGGCATCGTTGCCGGGGAGCGAATCGCCTTTGGTAAGTGGAATTTGGTAAGGAAACATTTATATAGTGTGCTGAAATTTATTGTCACTTGTTACTATGGAAAACAATCCTTTGAGGGGTTTGTTCGGGGTATCTTCACCTCGACCGGAACCACAATTAGCTACCCCTCAACCTACTGCACCTACTGAAAATATTGAATATGAAATTCCGTTGTGTATTGCCGTGGGTTTGTCACGGCAGATGTCCTCGTGAAAGGACTTAGTCATGGAGCCATCACTACGGGTTAGCTTAAAGGGGTTAAACCGGACAAGGGACACGAGGTTTTTTATACTAGTTCGGCCCCTTCGATGAAGGTAAAAGCCTACGTCTAGTTGTGTTTGGTATTGCTGGGGTTTCGATGACCAGGGAGCGAATCCGCTTTGCCTGGCTCTCGAGTTGTTGTGTGTTGCCCCTAAACCGCGGCCTGGTCGTACCTTTATATACACAGGTTGACGTCCTCCGGTTTACAGAGTCTCGAGGCCGGATCATAAACGTATCCGTCTCGGTCTCTATCCTTCCTATCTTACAATACAAGTTACATGGGAAAGTCGGTTTACATCTACAGTCCTTAACTCGCCTTTGGGCCTTGGGCCTTCGTAAAGCGCCACCATCCTTACATCTTCATGGGCTTCTAATCTTCATGGAGTTAATCCGACTACTCCTGGACGATTTGCATCCAGTAGTAATATCCCCAACATTAGGCCCCAGATTGATTTGAACTTGTTCATGTCAATCTTCAACACTTAGAAAAATTCCTCCTTTGCATCTTCTCCTTGATCTTGTAAACCGCCGTGACGTCATACTCCAGGATCATGTTAAATCGCCATGATGTCACCTTGTTATTTAAAAATGATACATCTCACCTTCAGTTAATGAACCTCCGACAATCGAGGCGACCGCTCCTGCTAGGTATCCAGTATTCGGGCTCCTCGATTCTCGCGTCTGTCACCTCCCCCTTTACCTTATAAATAGGGCCAAGGGTCATTTCCTTTTTTCCCTCCATATCCTCGCTTCCTCTTCCTCCTTGCGACACCCCTGCACCCGAGCGCCACCGCCGTCACCGATCCTCGCTTCCGCCTCTCCGTTGGCCGCTGCATCGACCTGGTCGCACCAGAGAGCCACGGCGTACCTTCGCTGCTTCAACAGCCGCTGTAAGTCCTTCCCTTTCCTCCTCTGTAGATCTACCTAGGGTTTGAGTGTTCATCGAAGTTCATCAAAGCTCCGGTACTGTTCTTCCATGTTCCTCCTTAGTCCATGGATAAAAAACCTCAAGCTTGATGTATTCCGTGTAGTAGCTATAGCATTCCTTATCTTCTGCTATCACAACAAACCCTTATGCGCATAAAAACTGATCTGGACCTTTGTGAACCGCTTCGGGACCAACCTTTCTAGGTCTAAATCTTTTTGCTTTTCCTGTCTTACGGTAGATCCAAAATTTCCATGTAATCTTGTGAAACCTATTTTACCTTACTTAGTCGTTCTTGCCTTAGATCTGTATTTTCTTTATTACATAGGCGGTTTACCTTTGTAGAAAGCAATCTATCACATACCATTAGTCCCCTTGTAAACCGGCAATCCCTTTATCTCCGTTGTCATACTCCGGTTTAATAATATGTGTATATCTCTTTTTCCACTTATCGCCTTGTCATTCATAATTATATCATCCTCCGGTTTACCAATCTTACATACTTGAATTCCTTTGTTCTGTTGTACCTTATGCATCACTATGAATGAACTGTTAAACCGGTATTTCTTTCCAGCCTTTCACTTGCAATGGCCAAGCAGTTTTATTCCTGCAACTGGGCTCCCTCCCGGGTCACGGAGGAGCAACTGAATGGAATGGTTAAGATCGGCACCTTACCAAAGAAGAATGAGATCCTTTGGCGAGTTCCTGGGCCGGAAAATCCTCCCACCCCTAAGCAGGGTGAGGTAGTGGTGTTTGTTGATCACATAGGCCGTGGTTTCAAACCGCCCGGGTCAAAGTTTTTCCGGGATGTGCTTGCCAGCTTTCAACTCCACCCTCAAGATATTGGACCCAACTCGGTATCCAATATATGCAACTTTCAAGTTTTCTGTGAAGTGTACCTACAAGAAGAGCCAACTGTGGAGCTGTTCCGGGATTTCTTCCACCTGAACGGGCGCACTGAATTTGTAGACGGACCCAATACAGAACTTGGTGGCGTCTCCATTCAAAAAAGAAAAGAGGTTGAATTTCCTCATGCCAAGCTGCACAGTCACCCCAAAGAGTGGAATCAAACTTGGTTCTACTGTATAGACACCTCCCCTGAAGACGAGAATCCTCTGTCGGGTTACCGTGCCCACCGGCTTGCCAATACTCATCCACTTCCACAACACCTAACTGCCCAGGAATGGGCCCCGTACGCACCTCAACTCACCAAGCTGAGAGCCTTCTTGGCCAATGGTTTAACAGGTGTAGACTTTGTCCGCTCTTGGATATCTTGGAGCATCTTGACGTTAAGTCGCCGCTCCGGCTTAATGTGCGAGTATACTGGTGAAGTAGAAGACTCCCAACGTCATATCAATATTCAGCTAACAGATGAAGAACTTACTGAAGCTGTCAAGAAAATATTGAACGAGTCGGAAGCTGTCTACCGCCAAACTGGATTAGACCCTTTTTACACGAAAAACAAACCGCCTGCTGTAAGCATTGTTCTTCCGCTTTACACTTGATATCTTTATATTGTCCAATCTCTGAATACCCTTCTGCTTATTTTTAAATAGGGTGATGATCCGTTCTGGAAGAAGAAGCCTCAAGAGAAAGCGGGAAAGCCTTCCCGTCCTAAAACAAAAGCCGTCAAGAAAACCACAAAGCCGAAGGCACCTGAACGCATCAGTATGGAACTGGATGATGACCCGGATGAACCGGAAGTTGAGGTAGAACTTGATTCACTTGGTTCACTTTTCATGCATCTCATTGACAATGATACTTATTAGGAGGACGTTGAGGGCAGCCAAGCTGACAATGCAGAGGTAATTATCCTTTCCTCCGGTTCAGACTCTATGCCAACACAAAAAATCCGTCAAGCGGTCTGGAAAGTAAGCTTTTCTCATCCTCTTGCTCATTTGGATCCAACATTTATTTTGAAGACGCAGCAGCACGAGGCTCGCCGCACAACCTGGCACAGCGGCCAAAAGGTCACTTCGGCCGGTTTACCAGACACCCCGGTTCGAAAGCGCCGATCTGAGGTTTCACCCACTTATGACACTTCTTATCCCAAGGCAGGCTATTTCCGACAACCTCTTAATCCGTCCGATTCGAATTATCAGGTGACACCTCCTTCATCCTCTGGCGAGTCAAAAGTGACCCAACTTCCTCCTCTCAAAACTATAGCTGGGTAAGTACTTCGACCCCTTCTTTTGATGTTTTGATACTTTATATACTATGCTTAACTTTCACATCTTATTCTGTTTTAGAGCCAAAGCCAGACCCAGCAAAAAGGCTCGGGTGAACAATCCACCCAAAGACTAGGTAGTTATTGAACCGGAGCAAACAGTTGAACCTGAGGGTCCAAATCCTGAAGCTACCTTTGATGAACCACCCCCTCAAGATCACAATACTGATGAACAACCAGAAGTTGACACTGCTATGCCTGATGATGAACTGGCAGTTCCAATCCAGGTTGATGATAGATCTTCTAGTCCGGTGAGAGCTACTGACACCCCCATCAACTCCAGAAAATACTGCTGGAGACAAAGAAGGCAAAGTTATCATTACTAGTATTGGTCACACCTCCCCTAGCCATCTTGTAATTTTGGCCAAACATAGTGCCAAGGAAGAACGTGCTGCTATGGAAAAAGGCAAATGGAGCACCGACTTGTCAAGCTATGCCCATCTCAGCGCTCAAGAACTCCACTCTAGTTTTCTAAACAATCTGCACTCAAACCGTGATTATGAAGCCGGTTTGGTGAACCTGATGAAGGAGCGCTATGAGGTATTTTCATCACTTTCCCTTTCATAAATCCAATTTTTTTAATATCAACTCAAGTAGCCCCCAAGGGCCGGTTTATGATAACAATCATAAATTGGGACTTTGTAATATCTTAATCCTTGCATTTTCATCCTCCATATATCAAGTGATCTTTGGAAACAAACCGATACTTTATCATTGTATTCCTGTAGTTTTCCTCGGTGTAGCCCCCAAGGGCCGGTTTATCTTTCCAAGGTAAACCGGGTCTTGAATCAATGCGTCAACTTTGAACAGATGTACATTAGCCTCCAAGTGTTAAGGATAATGCTTGCATTGTACTTGAGACTTGTGAAAAATATGTTGATGATAGAGCAAATAGGCATTAGCCCCCAAGTACAAAGTGCATAACTCGTTATACGCTTGGTACTTCATAACCTGTTTTGATGATATATCTCACCTTTGTAGGCTGAGCTAAGTAAAAAGGAGGCTCAAACCATGGATCTTCAAGAGAATGTTAAATCTCAGCAAGCAGAGGCTTCCAAAGCCAAAGAAGAGCTGGCCAATGCCCTAGCAGCTATGGAGAAACTGAAAGAAACCTTTAACAAAGAGCGTGCAGACTGGGAAATAGAAAAGGCCAGTTTAACAAAGAAGGCCGAGGACGCGGAGGCATCCCTGAAGCCGGTGGTTGAAGAACTGACCGGCTTAAAGCGGCAGATTAATGCCATGATTTCTGCTGTGTTTGGTAAGTACTCTCTCATACAGTTTTTCTAATTCATAATATCTTATCAATGACCGGTTTACTGATGTTTAACCATGACAAGGACCCATATTGCTCATCTAGGCTCTGACATGGGGATGAAGCTTAAAGCGGCCTATACCTTGATAGAACAGTTGTTCTTTGGATCCCAGCAAGCCATTTGCACGGCAGCTTATAACAAGCCTCCGCCATCGCTGATAAAATAAACTATCGAAAAGCTGGCCATGCTGCCTACCCGGATCAACGAACTGAAGAGATCAGCCGCAAGGTCAGGTGCGCTGACCGCGCTAATCCGGGCCAAGGCGTGGATTCCGGATCTTGAACCGGCAGATATCATCAAAGGCTATCCTGGTGTGAAAGAAGATGGCTCAGACTTCAATAACGACGATCTCTAAAGGCTGACAAAGGAGATGCGGCCGATAGCAAGCAAACTAGCGGAGGATACATATCTATCTCATTTTCAATCGGTTTATGATGTTGAGGGAAAAAGACAGCCAGCGCTGATTCATAATGTTGAAGATCTTGTGCAGCCAATCCGTAAGCATACTTACGCTCTTGACATTGACCCCTCCAACCTTATCCATGAAGAGGCCGTTTTTCAAGCCTTAACCGGAATCGATTGGTCAACGGTTGATTTCCAGCGTCTGGGGAGGGATGAAGAGAATGTGACCGCGCAAGATGACCCTCAATCGTCAAGCCGTCCCGATGAGGAATCCTAAACCGGTGGCCAGTTTAACAGCTGCAGTCTGCCACTTCTTTGAAAACACTTATTCATTTTGGGGTATTGAAAGCGCCTTGTAATAGGATAGCATGAACACCTTATCTGCCATGCCATCGAGCATGTTTGTTTTGCTTGATACTGAAAACTTGTCCATCCTTTGGGATCTATTTATGCATAGTCCATTATGATTTGTGTTCCTGCATATAAGAACTTGAAAGTGTCCTAGTGGTTTACCACTGGACGGGTCATGATGCGCAAAAAAAATATACATAACTTGGATGGATAACAAAGATTTGTATTAACCAGATATAAAAAAAATGATACCTGTGATATATCTTTGTTGGCTGACCAACTGTTGGTATAGTAGGAGTGAAAATACCCATCTGTAGGGTTGATGACTCCTTTCCCTCTTGTCGGTTCATATAAAAACCATACCGGGTGATGATTACCACCGGATTGTTCGTATAATGCTGTTGACCTGTAGCCAAAACCAGACCGGAGAAATTTACTGCCGGTTTAGAACTTACCATGTACTAACAACTGAGCCTTGAAAGCCACGCCGGGTTGTAATAAACACCGGTTTATCAGAAATATTCATAAATCCCTTATCAAAAGATATTAAAAACAGCAAATCCAAAAGAAATATACAAGGCTTTTCATGGGCTGCCAGGCCCTAAATCGAGGCTTTTCATGGGCTGCCAGGCCGCTGAGTTAAACCATTTTGCAAAGCCTTTTAAGATGGACCTCAATCTTTAACCAATCGCCGTTTTAACTTTGAAAAGTTCAGGGTCTATGAGATTGACTTGTCAATCGTTCGATGGGTCATACCAGGTTTACCTGGACGGAGTGGCTTACTTAAAGAGGCAAGATAACCCGGGGTTTTAGGTGAATACACCTGGCTTCCAAGCCTGGCTTGATAGCCTATTACAAGGTTGCAAGCTCGTTGTTCTTTGAGAAGCAAGGAGCCCCCATGTAATATTTGAGCTATGCTCAGTGGTTACCTATGTTTGAGTTGTGCTTGATGCAACAGACTCTCTTTGGTTCCACATAATTTCCTTTTGGCTTTAAGCCTATCAAGAGGTGTAGCTATGGTGTGACGACAACCAAGCCCCCTAGTGATATCCCTTTTTGGTTTTAAACTGATCAAGAGGTGTAGCTATGGTTCGAATACGACCAAGCCCCCTAGTGATTCCCTTTATATCTGTGTGGCCTTATGGGCCGGGTTAATAAAACTCTGATTTGTCAGTAGAAGCCCCCATGGAACCACACATGATGTAAAAAGGAATAGAGACCCCTCTTTAGCCGAGGCTTCGGTTTATTATATAATATATACATTGTCATCAGGATGTACATAAGAAGAGCCTGTGGCTCAGGTATAGTAAGGCCGAATAAGGGCTATATTCCACGGCCGCTTGGTCTCCTCCTCCGATTTATGTGAGTCTTTGTGCTCTCGAACATCGATAAGGTAGTATGACCCGTTGTATAGGTTTTTGCTGACCACAAAAGGTCCTTCCCAAGGTGGGGATAACTTGTGCATGTCAGTTTGATCATGGATGAGTCGGAGCACCAGATCACCCTCTTGAAAAGTTCTGGTTTTAACCCGGCGGCTGTGATAATGCCGGAGATCTTGTTGATAAATCGCCGAACGTGCCGCTGCGAGATCACGCTCCTCGTCTAATAGGTCCAGTGAGTCCTGACGTGCCTTCTCATTGTCAGCTTCAACATAAGCCGCCACACGGGGCGAGTCATGACGGATGTCACTAGGAAGAACCGCATCTGCTCCATAAACCATGAAGAAAGGTGTGTAACCCATCGATCTGTTTGGTGTGGTGTTGATACTCCATAACACAGAAGGTAACTCTTCCACCCAACAACCCGGTGTCCGCTTTAAAGGAACCATAAGCCGGGGTTTGATACCTCTCCAAATTTCTTGATTTGCCCTCTCTGCTTTACCATTAGACTGGGGGTGAGCCACTGACGCTGCATCAAGCCGGATGTGCTCACATTGACAAAATTCCTCCATCTCACCCTTAGACAGATTAGTACCATTATCAGTGATAATGATGTATGGAAAACCAAACCAGAAGATCACCTTCTTGATGAATTGAACCACCGTGGCTACATCATACTTACTGACTGGCTCTGCCTCTACCCACTTGGTAAACTTGTCAACTGCCACCAACAGGTGGGTCTTTCTGTCCTTGGATCTCTTAAAGGGTCCAACCATATCGAGCCCCCAAGTTGCAAATAGCCAAGTGATTGGAATCATTCTCAACTCCTGGGCCGGAACATGGGCGCGGCGTGCAAACTTCTGACAACCGTCACACCTCTTTACTAAATCCTCCGCATCAGCATGAGCCGTCAACCAATAGAAGCCATGACGCAAAGACTTAGCCACCAGGGATTTTGAACTGACGTGGTGACCACAATCTCCTTCGTGGATATCTCGCAAAATCTCACAACCCTCTTGAGGAGACACACAACACTGAATTGCTCATGTGATGCTGTAACGATGTAGTTCCCCGTTAATAATGGTCATTGACTTGGATCGCCGGATTATCTGCCGGGCCAATGTTTCATCCTCCGGTAACTCGCACCGATTCATGTAAGCCAGGTACGGGACTGTCCAATCCGGTATAACATGCAAAGCCGCCACCAACTGGGCCTCCGGGTCAGGAATAGCCAACTCCTCCTCTGTTGGTATCTTGACCGATGGATTATGTAGCACGTCAAGGAAAACATTAGGTGGGACCGGTTTACGTTGAGAGCCTAGACAACTTAAAGCGTTCACCGCTTCATTCTTTCGCCGCTCTATATGGTCAACTTGATAACCCTTGAAATTACCAGCCACTATGTCCACCTCCCATCGATATGCAACCATGAGTGGATCCTTAGAATCCCAAGTGCCAGATACCTGCTGAGCCACCAGGTCCGAATCATCGAAGCACTTAACCCGGCTTAAGTTCATCTCCTTAGCCATCCGTAGACCATGGAGTAAGGCCTCATACTCAGCTGCATTGTTAGTGCAAGGGAACATTAAGCGGAGAACATAACAAAATTTGTCACCTCGTGGGGAAGTTAATATGACTCCAGCCCCCGAGCCCTCCTGTCAGTGTCAAAACCGGCGGATCTCGGGTAGGGGGTCCCGAACTGTGCGTCTAAGGCGAATGGTAAAAGGAGGCAGGGGACACAATGTTTTACCCAGGTTCGGGCCCTCTTGATGGAGGTAAAACCCTATGTCCTGCTTGATTTATTCTTGATGATATGGGTATTACAAGAGTTGATCTACCACGAGATCGGAGAGGCTAAACCCTAGAAGCTAGCCTATGGTATGATTGTCTGTTGTCCTATGGACTAAAACCCTCCGGTTTATATAGACACCGGAGGGGGCTAGGGTTACACAAGGTCGGTTACAAAGGAGGAGATATACATATCCGTATTGCCTAGCTTGCCTTCCATGCCAAGTAGAGTCCCATCCGGACACGGGACGAAGTCTTCAATCTTCTATCTTCATAGTCCAACAGTCCGGCTGAAGGATATAATCCGGCTGTCCGGATACCCCCTAATCTAGGACTCCCTCAGTAGCCCCTGAACCAGGCTTCAATGATGATGAGTCCGGCGCGCAGTGTTGTCTTCGGCATTGCAAGGCGGGTTCTTCTCCAATTTTCGAGTGCTCATAAGCAATGTCCGGCCTCATAAATATTGAACCTCTTGGCTTCTGTGCCTAATAAGGGCTATCTCCCACGCGTCGAATGAATACGAGGCGCCAGGGAATTTTTACATTCGCCCCCCTAGCCAGATAAATAAATTGTCTATTAAAGGGATGGAGATTCTTAGATCCGATCCATACCATCCTCCCCCCAATGAGAATCCATCAGAGCACGTTTCGGAAAGACCCATTCCAGCATGGCCGACCTCCGCAGCTCCTCCTCCCGCCCCTGTAGCCCTAAGCCCGTTGATTGGGAGAGGAGTTCAGTCCCACACAGTCGATTAGTCGAACTGCAGACTAAGGTATTTCTCCCTCCGGCGTATATGATGCCCGTCCGAGCCGGGCTCACCACCTACAATGGCGGGGAGCAAGCAGAGAGCTTCCCCAGCCCCTCTACGGGGGAGCGGGTATGCCTTGTCCCCTATCTATTGAGGGGACTCGGATTTCCGATTCATCCGTTCCTCTGCGGGCTCCTGGAGATTTATGGCCTCCAACTGCATAATTTCACCCCTGCTTCCATCTTACACATCGACGGCTATGTTGCCCTCTGCAAGTTGTTCCTGGGCTGCGAGGCTCATTTCGAGCTGTGGAAAAGGTTATTTTGCCTCGTCCCTCACACACAGAAGGGATAACTTTATCAAGTGGGCGAAGCTGAAATATGGCGTATCGCCGAAACCGGATACCTGTCCGGTACTCCGAAGAAGACGTCCGAAGACTGGCCTTCGGAATGGTTTTATATGGAGGACGTCCCCCTTTCGGACCCTGTTCGGCGGGGCCTTCCTGAGTTCAGCAATGCTCCCCTGAAGAAACGCCGAAGTTGGCGCCCACGGAGCCCCTAGGAGGAAGACAACGGGGAAGTCCTTTACCTGATGAACCGGATTAAAGCGCTAGCTCAATCAGGATTGACAGTAATCGAGGTTATGTCAATATGCATAATGCGGGGAGTGCAACCGCTTCAATATCGAGGGCACCCCTTGTGGTGTTTTAACGGGGAAGATGACACCACCCGTTGTGGGCGTAAGGGTCCGGACAGTGCTGCCACTTTGGCAAAAATTCTGTCCGAACTGTTCAAGGGAGAGGAAGAGGAATTCCTCCGCATCAAGCCGCGGGATGGATTCTCTATGTACAACCCTCCAAGCTGGGTGAGTTATACCTCCTTACTCCCATTCTTCCCACATTCTTTATCGTAGGCACTCAACTTGCCATCTTTGCCGCAGGAACTGCGAAAAGCCATAAGGGAGGTCAGCAGCCCATCTCCACAACCAGAGGACCCTGTCCGGGCCCTCGATCCTGGACTCGAAGAAGATCCGGTCATATTCGTGGAGCTGATAGACCGGCAGTTCTATCAACTAAGCTGTGATGACGCCCTTGTGGCCATTACGGCTGACTATCCCGGACTGCTTCCTGCATCGCATGTAAGAAAAACTAAAAATCTCAACTCCAAAAACTAGGATCCCCTTTTAGACACTTCACCTACCATATACATATGGCGTTTTTACAGGGAAGCATTCGGGATGCCCTGCCGAACCCGCAACAACTCGCCAACAAGAGGCACTGAGGCCGGGCCGGCCAAAAAGGAAGGCGGTCAGGACGGAGACGCTGGCGCAAAGGTATAACAAAAACCCCGCTCCGTGGTTGTCGTCTTTCTCAAGATGTAATGACGCCTGTGTTTCTTTAACAGAAAAAATGCTCGCCGGAATATATCCGGCGATGTTGCTAATCACGCTTCCACCAGTCGGGCGCCAGGACCGGACATAGAGGCAGAAGCCGATATGGGGCGGGCGCAGGATAATCCTCCTACAAAGGATGTGGATAGATTATCCGCCACAAATTCAGAAGTGGAAAGCGCCATGAATCATAGGCGCCGCCGGGCCATACTCCACGATGCTTGTTTCTCACCAGAGGCATTTGATGCCTTCAATTCTGGAGAGGCGTATCTTCGTGCTGCTCAAGATGGTCTAGCCAGAGCCACAGATCAGTATGTAAAGGATGTACAGGTAAGTAAATCTGACGATTATATGTATTAGTAGCCCCTGAGACTTGAAACAGTTAGCAGAACTGATTTAAGGATCATCTTTGTTGTGCAGGTTCTTACAGAGAATAATACTCGGTTGTCCCAGGAGATAGAGGAATGCAAGACCCAACTGCGGGCCGCTGTTGCCGTATTGAAGGAACCGAAAAAGTCCCCTGCTGGTAACATTTACTTTTAAAGAATGATGGTTACCATATAGTGTGCGGCGTGGCTGCAGATCTAACAATAGATGTTGCAGATGAATCCGGAGAAAATCCGGAGTACCAGCATGTCGTGCGACAGCTACAGGCTGGCGAACGCGTGCTGACTGAGGTCAGGCGGGAGAAAAACAATCTCCAAGACGCCAATACCAAGCTGAGCATGGAACTAAAAGACGTTCGAGCCCAGCTTGCAGACTCCGAGAAGGAGAATAAGCGGCTTCGACGCGACATTTTCAGTAAGTGCTTGAACGAATCCTTTGGAAGGAGTTCGGCGGAGAAGCCGGCTAACAGCGTTATGTCTGTAGGTATGCTGACGGGTCGTCCCGCGGAGGAAATGCCCGAGTCTACGGGTGATCTTCTATCCGAGCTCTCACAACTGCACGAACAAGTTCGGCAGGTGATGCAAAGTGTTGCCCAGGCCTTATGGCCATCCGTCTCCTTGCTAGAAGGCGTTGTAGAGCTTACGGAGAAGCTCAAGGGAGCAGCACGGCGCTTCCAATTATGGAAGATATCGGCCTACCGTCAAGGTGCCAGGGAAGCCTGGGCCATGGTGAAGACGTGGTATACCAAGGCTGACCCAAATCACATGGCCGAGGTCGGACCTGTGGGGCCCGACGGAAAAGAGATTCCCGTTAGCTTACTTTATGGGCAAGTAGAATTAGCCGCAAAGTATTCCCAACAGGATTGTAAGCTAGACCACCTGTTGGATGGTATAGAAGAGGAATTTAGTCAGTCTACATGACTATGTAATTAAAGTGACATGTATAATGCCTTCTAGCCGGATTGTAGATCATTTGTCATGGCAGACCTTTTCGCTTCAACCTCGGGACCCGATAGTCCGGAGTGTATCCGAATACCTGCTCAGTTATATAAGAACCGGGGTATGCAAGGAGACCAGGCGTAGGGGTCATTAGTGCTTGAACAGACAAGTGCCCAACTAGTTATGTTATATTACATGGGTAGTAAGAAACATCTTCCAGGGAGAATAGTTCCATTAAGGGTTCCTTTCCCTGGGTATGCATGCCCTAAAGTGCACGTCCGGACTGCGATAGGAAACGCAAGAAAAAACATCTGGGGGCACACATGGAAAATAAATAAAAATTATCTTTTGTTCACCGACCGAATATTCCCTTAAGAACGCTAGCTTTCGGCTTCAGCCAGTCTGAGGTACACATCCGGATGACCCGGCGGTAACAATCACAGAGGTGCTCCCCTTATGCCCTAGCCGAATTAACGGGAATGTAGGGCCTAAATACAAGAGCCAGGCAACCTAGCTTGGACAAACATAGAGTCCGGCGCTAGGCGTAGAATCTTCGGAGTCTGGCCGCGTTCCATGGGTTCGGCTCGAGTCGATTAGTCGATGCATCCCACAGTCGGTACGCTCCACCGATCAGAACTTGGTCAATAATGAAGGGACCTTCCCATTTGGGATCGAGCTTGTTCTTTTTCTTATCCGGCGGGCGTAGAACTAGTTCGCCAACGTTATAAGTTTTGGCCCGTACTTCTCTGCTTTGGTATCTGCAAGCCTATTGCTGATAAAATGCGGAACGGGCTTTTGCCACGTCGCGCTCCTCCTCCAGGGTGTCCAAACTGTCCTGCCGATCGAGCTCGGCTTATCTTTCTTCGTACATGCGCACTCGAGGTGAGTCATGAATAATGTCACAGGGCAAGACTGCCTCTGCGTTGTACACCATAAAGAAGGGTGTATATCCGGTACTACGATTCGGCGTGGTCCGCAGCCCCCAGAGTACGGAGTCGAGCTCCTCTACCCAGTGCATGCTAGACTCCATTAAGGAACGCACTAATCTGGGTTTAATGCCGCTCATTATAAGACCGTTTGCTCGCTCAACTTGGCCGTTGGTTTGTGGGTGGTAGACTGAAGCATAATCGAGCTTGATGCCCATTTTGCTGCACTAGAGTTTTACCTCATCGGCCGTGAAGTTCGTGCCGTTGTCAGTGATGATGTTGTGGGGGACGCCATAACGGTGTATGACCCCGGATATGAAGCCTATCACCGGTCCGGATTCGGCTGTTTTAACAGGTTTGGCCTCTATCCATTTGGTGAATTTATCCACCATGACCAGTAAGTATTTCTTCTTGGGGGTTCCCCCTTTAAGGGGTCCAACCATGTCGAACCCCCAGACTGCGAAGGGCCACGTAATGGGGATTGTTTGGAGGGCGGTGGGTGGCATGTGGCTTTGATTTGCAAAGAGCTGGCAACCGGCGCAACGTTGGACCAAGTCCTGTGCATCTTCCCCGGCCGTTGGCCAATAGAATCTTGTACGGAAGGCCTTGCTTACAAGAGCCCGTGCTGCGGCATGGTGACCGCCGAGTCCGGCGTGAATTTCTGCCAAAAGGTTCCGCCCTTCCTCTTCGGAGATGCACCTTTGAAGGACTCCGGTAGTGCTTTTTTTGTACAATTCTCCCTCATGGACCATGTAGGCCTTGGATCGCCGCACTATGTAGCGTGCCTCATTTTGGTCCTCTGGAAGTTCCTGTCTAGTTAGGTAGGCCAGGAATGGTTCTGTCCACGGGGCAATGATGGCCATTATTACGTGGGCTGAAGGTGTTATTTCGGTGGCGGAGCCTCCGATTGTGTCAGAGTGTTTGGTATCGGGTATTTTGGCCGGGTCCGGACTGTTCTTACCGGTGTCCCCTTCCCATACTACGGATGGCTTGAACAGCCTCTCCAAAAATATGTTGGGGGGAGCGCATCACGTTTAGCGCTGATGCGGGCGAGGATATCCGCCGCCTGATTGTTTTCCCGAGCCACATGGTGAAATTCGAGCCCCTCGAACCGAGCTGACATTTTTAGGACGGCGTTTCAATAGGCCGCCATTTTCGGATCCTTGGCATCGAAGTCTCCATTTATTTGGGATATTGCGAGGTTTGAATCCCCACGCACCTCCAGGCGTTGAATGCCCATGGAGACTGCCATCCGAAGACCATGCAACAGAGCTTTGTATTCGGCTGCGTTGTTGGAGTCTGTATACAATATTTGCAGTACGTACTGAATGGTATCTCTGGTTGGGACGTCAGGACGACGCCAGCCCCTAGACCAGCCATCATTTAAGAACAGTTGAAGTGCATGATCCAATTGGAGTATGCGCCGTACTCTTTAGGGAGTTCGGCCTCCGTCCATTCGGCGACAAAGTAGGCCAATATGTGTGACTTAATGGCTCGCCGAGGTTTGTATGTTATGTCGAACGGGAGGAGCTCAATGGCCCATTTGGCAATCCGGCCCGTAGCGTCGCGGTTGTTTATAATATCATTAAGTGGCACTTCCGAGGCTACTGTAATCGAACACTCTTGAAAGCAGTGTCGCAGCTTCCGGGATGCCATGAATACCGCATAAGCTATCTTTTGATAATGTGGGTACCGTGATTTGCATGGAGTGAGGACAGTGGATACATAGTATACCGGCTTTTGAAGAGGGAATTTATGTCCGTCAGCTTCTCGTTCGACAACGAGCACTGCGCTTACAACTTGATGAGTTTCCACAATGTACAACAGCATTGGTTCGCCGATGTTTGGCGCGGCCAGGATTGGGTTGGTTGCCAAAATGGCTTTTATTTCTTCCAATCCGGCTGTGGCAGCGTCCATCCACTTGAAGTGTTCGGTGCGCCAAAGGAGGCGATAAAGGGGTAAAGCCTTTTCTCCTAAGCAGGAGATAAAGCGGCTGAGAGCCGCCACACATCTAGTCAGTTTCTGGATTTGTTTGAGGTCTGTTGGGATAGCCAACTGTGACGGAGCTCGGATTTTGGCCGGATTAGCTTCAATCCCTCTACTGGAGACAATGAAGCCCAGGAGCTTTCCTGCTGGTACGCCAAAAACGCATTTTCCCGGATTGAGCTTGATGTCGTATGTTCGGAGGTTGTCGAATGTGAGCCTCAAGTCGTCTAGTAGAGAGTCGACATGTTTGGTTTTAACGACCACATCATCTACGTATGCCTCTACTGTTTTGCCGATCTGTTTCTCCAGACAAGTCTGGATCATGCGCTGATATGTTGCGCCGGCGTTTTTGAGCCTGAAAGGCATTATGTTGAAACAGAAGGGGCTGTATGGTGTTATAAATGTCGTTGCGGCTTGGTCGGATTCCGCCATCTTGATTTGGTGGTAGCCGGAGTATGCGTCGAGGAAACACAATGACTCGTGTCCTACGGTAGCATCAATAATTTGATCAATGCGGGGGAGGGGGAAGGGATCCTTTGGGCAAGCCTTGTTGAGGTCCTTGAAATCGATGCATAAGCGCCAGGATTTGTCCTTCTTTGGTACCATCACTAGGTTTGCTAGCCAGTTCGGGTGTTTTATCTCTCTGATGAATCCGGCCTCCAATAACTTGGCTAGTTCCTCTCCCATGGCCTGTCTCTTAGGTTCAGAGAAACGCCGAAGAGCCTACTTGACCGGCTTGAATCCCTTTAGGATATTGAGAATATGCTCGGCCAGCCTGCGTGGGATTCCTGGCATGTTTGAGGGGTGCCAAGCGAATATGTCCTAATTCTCGCGCAAGAAATCTCGTAGTGCGGCGTCCACGGCGGGGCTTAACTCTGCCCCTATGGAGGCTGTTTTTGTAGGGTCCATTGGGTGGACTTGGAATTTGACTATTTCATCCACTGGTTTGAAAGAGGTGGACTTGGATCTCTTGTCGAGTATTACGTCGTCCCTGTCCACCGTGGAGCGTAGCACCGTTAATTCCTCGGCCGAAAGGGCCTCGGATAATGCCTCGAGGGCCAATGCGGCTGTTTTGTTTTCGGCGTGGAGTGCTATGTCCGGATCACTAGCGAGGGTGATGATTCCGTTGGGCCCGGGCATTTTGGGCTTCATGTACCCATAATGGGGTATGGCTTGGAAGGTCGTGAACGCCTCCCGCCCTAAAAGGGCGTGATATCCACTATTGAACGGGGCCACTTGGAATGTATTTTCTTTGGACCTATAGTTCTCCGGCATGCCGAATACCACATCTAGTGTGATTTTCCCAGCACAGCGTGCTTCCCGACTGGGGATGATTCCTCTGAAGGTTGTGCTGCTTTGCTCAACGTGGTTCCAGTCTATTTCCATTTTTTGAAGGGTTTCCTCATAGATGAGGTTTAATCCACTGCCGCCGTCCATGAGTACTTTGGTGAGTCGAAAGTCTTCCACAATTGGACTGAGGACCAGTGCAGCTGGTGCTCGGGCAGTTCGGAATTTAGGTTCGTCACTGGTATTGAAGGTAATAGCCGTGTCACTCCATGGATTCATTGCTGCCACGTGGCAGATTTTGGCGAGGCTGTGGAGTGTTCGCTTGCGCCTATTGTTAGATGCGAAGGTTTCGAAAACTGTTAATATCGTATTGTTATCTGCGGGATGGTGCTCTGTGGTATTCGGGATAAGAAGATCCTCGCCACTTTTGGCCACCTGCCGGAGTATCCAACATGCTCTAAGGCTATGTGTTGGTATGGTATCCGCTGTACTATGAATTTTGCAGGGTCCATTAAGCCATCCCTCCAGTACGGTTCCATGCCCTGTAGAGGGTTTTTGTTTCTTTGCAACTAGCTCGGGTGTCTTATGATAGTGCACCCTTTTACTTCGGGCTGGGTGTATATTCGGAGCCGGATTATCCCAAAATTTTGTTTCGGTTTTCCAGGCGCTTTCCATCGCACAGTACTTTCGTAGTATGGACGCCAAGTCAGCGAAGCATGATATGTCACGGCGACTTAAGGCGTTAAGGATTCCCTTGCTCGTGCAATTATTGCAGAAAAGTGAGATTGCATCTTCCTCGTGACAGTCCTTAACCTTGTTCATCACAAGGAGGAATCTGGCCCAATAATGATGTACTGTTTCATGGGGCTCTTGCCGGATGTGGGAAAGATCATTTATGTCTGGGTGGGTGGGTGGATTTGAGTCCGAATCCCTACCTGATCTGAGACCCAGGGGCCGAGGAGTTTCCAATCTTGGAAGTTCGGGTTCCGAAGTGCTGCCCGATAAGTCTGGCCCGCTGCCTGATTCTAGGTTCAGGGCTTGGGTGATGTCCTCCCGTAAGTGGGTATCCGGCTCGGAGAGCTCGGGAATCCGGACATAGTTAGTCCTCAAAATAGAGGAAGAATTGCCGCATTGTTCCTCCACCATCGCAACGTGATGGGTGACCAATGGAGAGTCAATCTCCCTTCGATCGGGTTTAAGCCCAATCCGATCATAGTGCGTAGCGACTCCCAAGGTGGCGATGCGATCCAAGAGCTCGTTTAGGGAAGAGAGCTCCATTGGATCCATCTGCTCGGCGAATTCCGAGCCGATGCGTAGGCTGTTTTTGATGACCCGAGAAGTCATCGTCGGTGCTGCGGCTGAACAGGCGGTCATGACGAAACTGCCTAGCCGGAGAGTTTGGCCGACAGCCAGAGCTCCCCCGACAGTAATGTTGTTTTTAACAACGAGATGAGGCATCCTTCCTTACGGCAATGTCACAGAGGAACTCTCAATGAAAGCACCAATGTCTGTGTCAAAACCGGCGGATCTCGGGTAGGGGGTCCCGAACTGTGCGTCTAAGGCGGATGGTAATGGGAGGCAGGGGACACGATGTTTTACCCAGGTTCGGGCCCTCTTGATGGAGGTAAAACCGTACGTCCTGCTTGATTTATTATTGATGATATGGGTATTACAAGAGTTGATCTACCATGAGATCGAAGAGGCTAAACCCTAGAAGCTAGCCTATGGTATGATTGTCTGTTGTCCTACGGACTAAAACCCTCCGGTTTATATAGACACCGGATACGGACTAAAACCCCTAATCCAGGACTCCCTCACCTCCAATTGCTTGGACCCATCAAAGTGAATAGTCCAATAAGTATTGTCTGGCTTTTCCTCTCATGCCTGCAACTCTGTCCAATCGTTGATGAAGTCCACGAGTGCTTGAGATTTGATTGTTGTGCGAGGTGTATATCTGAGCCCGTGAGGTCCAAGCTAAATAGCCCACTTGGCAATCTGCCAGTCGCCTCTATTTTGGATGATATCTCCCAAAGGGATGAACTAACCACTGTGATTGGATGACCCTGAAAATAGTGCTTGAGCTTCCGGCTTGCCATAAAAACTCCATACACCAGCTTCTGCCAGTGCAGATACCTCTGCTTTGATTCAATAAGCACCTCACTGATGTAATAAACTGGCCGTTGAACAGGATACTCCTTTCTAGCCTCCTTGTGCTCCACAACAATAGCCACACTAACAGCCCGGGCATTAGCAGCCACATATAGCAGTAAAGGCTCATTATCGACCGGAGCCGCAAGGACAGGTGGTGCAGCTAACTGTCTCTTCAAATCCTCAAATGCTTTATCAGCCGCATCGCTCCACACAAAGTCGTATGTTTTCTTCTGCATCTGATATAAAGGGATAGCCTTCTCCCCAAGACGACTGATAAACCGTCTCAAAGACGCAATCCGGCCCACCAAACACTGAACATCATTGATACATGCCGGTTTAGCCAGGGACGTGATAGCTGAAATTTTCTCCGGATTAGCCTCAATGCCTCTGGTAGACACCAGAAAACCCAAGAGCTTGCCTGCTGGAACACCAAAGACACATTTGTCCGTATTAAGCATCATCTTATAAACCCGAAGGTTGTCAAAAGTCTCCCTCAAGTCATCTATCAATGTTTCCTCCTTCCTGGACTTCACCACAATATCATCCACATATGCATGAACATTGCGCCCAATCTGCTTATGAAGACAATTTTGAACACAACGTTGATAAGTCGCCTGGGCACTCTTGAGCCCAAAGGGCATAGAAACATAGCAGAAGGCTCCAAAAGAGTTATAAAAGTTGTCTTCTCCTGGCCCTTAACTGCCATTTTGATCGGATGATAACCAGAATAAGCATCCAGAAAACACAAATGGTCACAGCCCGCCGTAGCATCAATAATATGATCAATACGAGGGAGGGCGAAGGGATCAGCTGGACAAGCCTTGTTCAAGTCTGTGTAGTCCACACACATACGCCAGGTGCCGTTTTTCTTAAGGACCAGCACCGGATTAGCCAGCCACTCCGGGTGAAAGACCTCCACGATAAACCCTGCGGCCAACAGCCTAGCTACCTCCTCACCAATAGCCTTACGCCTTTCTTCGTTGAAGCGGCGGAGAAACTGCCTAAACGATTTAAACTTAGGATCTATATTAAGTGTGTGCTCAGCGAGTTCCCTCGGTACACCTGGCATGTCAGAAGGCTTCCATGCAAAGATGTCCCGGTTCTCACGGATGAACTCAACGAGCACGCTTTCCTATTTGGGATCCAGGTTAGCGCTGATGCTGAACTGCTTGGATGAATCGCCAGGAACAAAATCAACCATCTTAGTGTCTGTGGCCGATTTAAACTTCAACGCCGGATCATGCTCTGTAGTTGGTTTTTTCAAAGAAGTCATGTCAGCCGGATCAACCTTGTCTTTATAAAACTTCAGCTCCTCTGTAGCACAAACCAACTCAGCGTAAGCTGCATCACCCTATTCACACTCCAAAGCGACCTCGCCATGAACTTAGCATAAGCCGGACGCCCGAACAGGGCATGATACGGACTCTTGATTTTCACCACCTCAAAAGTCAATGTTTCTGACCTTGAATCATGATCATCTCCAAAAGCCACCTCTAGGGCTATCTTGCCCACTGGATATGCAGACTTACCGGGCACCACACCATGAAAAACGGTGTTCGGCGGTTTAAGATTCTTATCTGTCAACCCCATACGGTGGAAGGTATCATAGTAAAGAATATTGATACTGCTTCCCCCATCCATAAGCACCTTGGTGAACTTATACCCCCCAACTTGAGGTGCCACCACTAAGGCCAGATGACCCGGATTATCAACCCGGGGTGGGTGATCCTCTCTACTCCGTAAAATGGGCTACTCAGACCAGCGCAGATACTGAGGCACCGCCGGTTCAACAGAGTTTACTTCCCTCTTTTGAAGCTTCTGATCGCGTTTACACAAGCTAGTGGTAAAGACATGATACTGCCCACTATTCAACTACTTCGGATTGCTCTGATAACCCGACTGCTGCTGTTGCTGATTCCCCTGATGGTTATAACCTCCTTGATTGCCCTGGTTCCCTTGATGGCCATGTCCGGTTTGATTGCCTTGGAATCTTGAACCGAAGCTACCACATCCATAACCCGGCCCATGAAAACCGCCTCCTGAACCGCTGGGCGGGCCATTGTCATATTAAAACATATTGGAATTCTTGAACTCCCGCATAATGAAACAATCCTTCCAAAGATGTGAAGCTGGCCTTTCCTTCGATCCGTGCTTTGAACAAGGTTGATTTAACAGGCGCTCCAGATTGGGGCCTGACCCTCCACCCCTCTGGGGCTGTTTAGCCTTAAGATGCTGACCGTTGTCCTGAGCATTGGTGTTAGCCACAAAGTCCAAACTATTATCTGCCTTGCACTTACCATTATTCCCATGACCTGCCGGATTGTGCTGCTGCCCCTTGGTATTGCCGTTCTTTTTCCCTTTCCCCGGTTTGTCATCCTCAGACTCAGGGTCTTTGATACTATCTGAATCGGCATATTTCACCAAAGCAGCCACAAGGGTTGACATGTCATTGCAGTGACGCTTGAGCCTCCCTAGCTTCAATTTTAATGGCATAACGGGCAGTTGCCCTCCAACATTGAAACTGCTATATCTGCATTAATGTGGTCTGATGAATGCAAAATAGCTGAGACTCGCTTCACCCAATGCGTCGTAGACTCCCCCTCCTCTTGAACACAAGCGGCTAGGTCCACAATTGACATAGGCTGCTTACATGTATCTTTGAAATTCTGGATAAACCGATGTTTTAACTCAGCCCATGACCTGACAGAGTTAGCTGGTAAGCTCTTTAACCAAGTACGAGTTGTCCCCTCCAACATCATGGTGAAGTATTTAGCATACACCGCTTCATCTACGTCCAGCATCTCCATCACCATCTCATAACTCTCCACCCATGACTCTGGTTGCAAATCAGCGGTGTAATTGGGCACCTTACGAGGGCCTTTAAAATCCTTGGGCAGTCATACATTATGCAAAGCGGGGGTAAGACACGGCACCCCTAAAGAACTGAAGACCATGCCTGGCTCCACTGAAGTGGTAGGGTGAACCGGAGTAGGTTGACGAGCTGCGTGCAGAGCTGCTAACTCAGCTTCTCGACATGCACGACCATGATCCACCACATCCTGCGCATTAGCACCACCACCTGCCGGGTTGTGCCCTCGCGGCGAGTTACGGTGGCGTGCATTGCTTGATACGGCCGGTTCATCCTCAACGTGCCTGTTGTAGCTCTGACTCGGACGAGGGGTGGAATGAATCCTCTCGCGACTATGCGAATAAGCCTGTTGCTGGTTTAAAGCTGTTTGAAGGAGCTCTCTTGCCCGTCGTGTCTCAATTTCCACTGGTGACTCACTATCAGTTGGGAGGGCTGCCAATCGTGAAGCGGCGGCCACAATGTTATCCAACGGGTTGGAGTAATGCCCCGGGGGTGTCGGAACATATTGCGGCACAATGTTGTTCTGACGAGGCGGGTTCATCGTGCGCGGCTGAACCGGCGCTCCTGTTCCCAGCGCCTCTGTCCAATTTACCACCGGCTGGTTACTGGTTCCTGCTCCAGGCATGTTGAAGAGATTTCTTGGTTCATAGCCCGGCGGGAGGTGCGACCGGTATCTCCTCCTCATGACATCATCTGAAGCATTCTGATCCAGCCTAAGCCGGTAGGCCTGAGCTTCTAACTCGGCCCATTATGTAGCCATCCTGGCGTTCTCTGCTGCCAGGTCCGCTTTAGCCTGAGTTATCTGATCCTTCACCTTTGCAATCTCCGCGTTGTGCTGATCCCATTTTGCTGCCTCCACCTTTGCTGCCAGCAATGTTGCCAAGGCGTCGAATAAATCAGACAAAACCTGAGCCGGGGGCGGTGCTGAGCCCCTTGCTCCCGCCGGCGTTGCTGTTGCTAAACCGGAGAGCATTGCCGCGGTGGTAGAAGAGTGTTGCACTGGTTGTGTGCCGGCCATGAAGACCGCGACCCGGCTTGGCAGATCGAGGAGGTCCGGAATACTGTTGCCATCGGATCCTCCGCTAATCTGGCCATCCTGCAGTTGATACAGGGACTCGGTTTCTCTGGTTGAAGATTCATCATCAGAACGGATAAGGGTTTCTCCATCAGATGTTGGTCCATCCTCATACTCCACTCCATGGATGACTCCTACGAAAACATGCCTTGTTGCGGGCTGAACTGGGGCAGGGCTTGCACGCTGAGCCGGCTTGATGATGTCAGTGCAGGTGTCCGGCTCAAGGCCCGGTTCGCCGACTTTGCCGATGAAGACATGAATTCCACCAAAGGGGACTCGGTACCCATATTCGATTGAACCGGCCTCGAGACCCCACCCTGCGTCATCGATGTAGAGCTTGCCGCGATGACTCTTCGTCATCCGGCCCATAGCGTATCCCTTGAGTCCTTCGAAGCTGCCCTTCAAGAACTTCAAACCATCGTGCGATAGCCCCACGGTGGGCGCCAACTGTCGTGGGTTTGTCACTGCAGATGTCCTCGTGAAAGGACTTAGTCGTGGAGCCATCACTACGGGTTAGCTTAAGGGGGTTAAACCGGACAAGGGACACGAGGGTTTTTATACTAGTTCAGCCCCCTCGATGAAGGTAAAAGCCTACGTCTAGTTGTGTTTGGTATTGCTGGGGTTTCGATGACCAGGGAGCGAATCCGCTTTGCCTGGCTCTCGAGTTGTTGTGTGTTGTCCCTAAACCGCGGTCGGGTCGTCCCTTTATATACACAGGTTGACGCCCGCCAGTTTACAGAGTCCCGAGGCCGGGTCATAAACGTATCCGGCTCAGTCTCTATCCTTCCTATCTTACAATACAAGTTACATGGGAAAGTCGGTTTACATCTACAGGCCTTAACTCGCCTTTGGGCCTTGGGCCTTCGTAAAGCGCCACCATCCTTACATCTTCATGGGCTTATAATCTTCATGGAGTTAATCCGACTACTCCTGGCCGGTTTACATCCAGTAGTAATATCCCCAACAGGTATGATAGAACAACTTCTAGCTAATCCTTATGCAGGAGATGGAACCGGACATCCTGATATGCACTTGATATATGTAGAACAAATTTGTGGATTGTTCAATCTTGCAGGTTTACCCGGAGATGAAGTTATGAAGAAGTTTTTCCCTTTATCTTTGAAGGGAAAAGCATTGGCATGGTATAGGCTATGCGATGATATTGGATCTTGGAATTGGAATCGTTTGAAATTGGAGTTCCATCAAAAAAATTATCCTGTGCATCTAGTTCATCGTGATCAGAATTATATATATAATTTTTGGCCTCATGAAGGAGAAAGTATTGCTCTAGCTTGGGGAGGCTTAAATAAATGTTATATTGATGCCCCAATCATGAGCTCTCAAGAGAAATTATTATCCAGAACTTTTATGCTCGGCTTTCTCGTAATGATCAAACCATGCTTGATACTTCTTGTGTTGGTTCTTTTATGAAGAAGACTATTAAATTCCGGTGGTATCTTTTGGAAAGAATTAAATGCAACTCAGAAGATTGGGAACTCGACAAAGGTAAAGAGTCAGGTATTAAACTTAAGTATGATTGTGTTAAATCTTTTATGGATACCGATGCTTTTCAAAAGTTTAGCACTAAATATGGACTTGACTCTGAGATAGTAGCCTCTTTTGTGAATCATTTGCTACTCATGTTGATCTCCCTAAAGATAAGTGGTTTAAATATCACCCACCTATTAAGGAAGAAATCAAAGAACTGGTACCAGTTAAAGAAGAAACTATACTTTACAATGTTGATCCAGTTGTTCCTAATACTTATATTGAGAAACCACCTTTCCCTGTTAGGATAAAGGAACATGCTAAAGTTTCAACTATGGTTAACAAAAGCTATATTAGAACACCTAAACGTGGTGAACAAATTAAAGTAGAACCTAGTATTTTTATGGTTAAAGATCTCTTGGAAGAAGATATGGATGGGCATGTTATTTACTTCTATGGAGAATCTGCTAGAATTGCCAAACTGATAAAATGGATAAACATAGACATGTTGTTGGCATGCCCGTCATCTCAGTTAAGATAGGAGATCACTGTTATCATGGTTTATGTGACATAGGTGCTAGTGTGAGTGCTATTCCTTACACCTTATATCAAGAAATTATGAATGACATAGCACCTGCAGAGATAGAAGACATGGATGTTACTATTAAACTTGCTAATAGAGACACTATTTCACCAATTGGGATTGTTAGAGATGTTTAAGTATTGTGTGGGAAAATAAAATACCCTACTGATTTTCTTGTTCTTGGTTCCCCACAAGATGACTTTTGTCCCATTATCTTTGGTAGACCTTTCTTGAACACCGTTAATGCTAAGATAGATTGTGAGAAACAAACTGTCGGTGTTAGTTTTGGTGATGAGTCTCATGAGTTTAATTTTTCCAAGTTTAGTAGAAAGCTTCATGAAAAAGAATTGCCTAGTAAGGATGAATTAATTGGTCTTGCTTCTATTGTTGTACCACCTACTGATCCTTTAGAACAATATGTGCTAGACCATGAAAATGATTTATATATGCATGAAAGAAATGAAATAGATAAGATTTTCTTTGAACAACGTCCCCTGCTTAAACACAATTTTCCTATTGAAACTCTAGGAGGTCCTCCTCCACCTAAAGGTGATCCTGTTTTTGAATTAAAACAATTGCCAGAGACTTTGAAATATGCTTATCTTGATGAAAAGAAGATATATCATGTTATTATTAGTGCTAACCTTTCAGAACATGAAGAAGAAAGATTATTGAAAGTTATAAGGAAGCACAGAGCTGCTATTAGATATACTCTTGATGATTTAAAGGGCATTAGTGCCACTCTATGTTAGCACAAAATTAATATGGAACCTGATGCTAAACCCATTGTTGATCGCTAACATTAGTTAAACCCGAAGATGAAAGAAGTGGTAAGAATGGAAATATTAAAACTTCTAGAAGCAGGTATAATCTATCCTATAGCTGATAGTAGATGGGTGAGTCTTGTTCATTGTGTCCCTAAGAAAGGAGGTATAACTGTTGTTCCTAATGATAAGAATGAACTTATTCCACAAAGAATTGTTACAGGTTATAGAATGGTAATTGATTTTAGAAAATTAAACAAAGCAACTAGAAAAGATCATTACCCTCTGCCTGTTATTGATCAAATGCTTGAAAGATTATCTAAGAACACACACACTTTTGCTTCCTTGATGGATATTCTGGTTTTTCACAAATACGTGTTTCTCAACCTGATCAAGAAAAGACCACTTTTACTTGTCCCTTTGGAACTTATGCTTATAGACGTATGCCTTTCGGTTTATGTAATGCACATGCTACCTTTCAAAGATGTATGACTGCTATATTCTCTGACTTTCGTGAAAAGATTGTTGAGGTTTTCATGGATGACTTCTCTGTTTATGGGAAGTCTTTTGATGATTGTTTTAGCAATCTTGATCGAGTTTTGCAGAGATGTGAACAAACAAATCTTGTCATGAATTGGGAGAAGTGCCACTTGATAGTTAATGAAGGCATTGTCTTGGGTCATAAAATTTCTCAAAGAGGTATTGAAGTGGACAAATCTAAGGTTGATGCAATTGAGAAAATGACATGTCCTAAAGATATAAAAGGTATTCCTAGTTTCTTAGCTCATGCTGTTTTCTATAGGAGATTTATCAAAGACATTTCTAAAAATTCTTGGCCTCTTACGAATCTTTTGCAAAAGGATATTCTCTTTGTTTTTTTATGATGATTGTTTAGAAGCCTTTGAAATACTCAAGAAAGCCTTAATTTCTGCACCTATTGTTCAACCACCTGATTGCAACTTGCCTTTTGAAATTATGTGTGATGCTAGTGATTATGTTGTTGGTGCTGTTCTAGGACAAAGAGTTGCTAAGAAACTGAATGTAATTTATTATGCTAGTAAAACTCTAGACAGTGCTCAAAGAAATTACGCTACTACTGAAAAAGAATTCTTAACAGTGGTGTTTGCTTGTGATAAGTTTAGACCTTATATTGTTGATTCCAAAGTAACTGTTCACACAGACCATGTTGCTATTAGATATCTTATGGAAAAGAAAGATGCTAAACCTAGACTTAGTCGATGGGTTCTCTTGCTACAAGAATTTGAATTGCATATCGTTGATAAAAAAGGAGCTGAGAACCCAGTAGCTGCAATAAATGTTGCTCATAGTACTCCTTGGTATGCTGACTATGCTAGTTACATTGTTGCTAAATATTTACCACCTAGCTTTACATACCAACAAAAGAAAAAAAATCTTCTATGATTCAAGACATTACTTTTGGGATGACCCACATCTTTATAAAGAGGGAGTAGATGGTATTATTAGATGTTGTGTACCTGAGCATGAACAGGGACAAATCCTACGGAAATGTTACTCCGAAGCTTATGGAGGGCATCATGCTGGAGATAGATGTAACATCCCAAATTTTCAATTTGGAATGTTATACATTAGGTCATCATTTCATATCATATTTTATTGCATTTTGGCTTGATCCTCGAAATCCTAAGCAACTCAAGGATCCTCGGAGAGAGAGTTGGGGATTTCACTGTTTTCATATTTGAATTTTATCAAATATTGAAACGAGGATTTTTGGTTCTAATTATTTTTCTCTCCGAAAATACTTCATGTTAAAAGATATGAGAGGAGATAATATGACTTCTCCAAAATAAATGAAATATTGGAGGAAAAATATTAAAATCAAATATTTGATTTTATTGCTATTTTATTTGGATTAGAAAAACTGCACGTTTTCAAAATTGCATTTTAGGGCCAAGAAAATGTTCATCTTGTTCTAAATAATTTATTTAGACGGTGAAATTTTGTTTTGGCATTTTTAGATTTTTTATTTATTTTTCTAGGATTTATTTTCAGTGGAATCTGTTAAAAAAACTTCTTCAGCGCCCGACTGGGCCAAGGCCCAGCCGAGCCAGGCTGCCAGCCCGCGCCGCGCCACCGCCTCCGCCGTGCCCGAGTCCGGCCAGGACTCGGCAGCCGCCGCCGTCGCCGCCCGGGACACCTCCCAGCCCCCTCCCGCAAGCCAACCCTCCCCCTTATAAGACGAGCCCGGGGCCCCCTCTAGATCCCCAAGCCGCAGCCGCCGCCGCTGCAAGCCACCCCGCCGCCGCTCACCGCTGCTGTTGCCGCCGCCTACCGTGCCTCGCCCCGCCGCCAGCCGTGCCACCGCCGCCCTTCCCCGCCGCCCCACCGCACCACCCGCAGCCCCACCCCGCCTCGCTGGAGCCGCCGCAGAACCCGCCAGAGCCGCCGCCGATCCGATCCAGAGCCGCCATTTTTTTTCTCGGTTTAGGTAAAAACCGTTGGCTTTTTTTAAAACCCTAGTTTCGGTTTTTTTAGATCGGTTCATTGGTTTTCTCGGTTTAGTTACTTAGCGGACGTTCGTCCGTACGTTCATTTTAACGAATGGTGTTCACTCGTTAGCCGCAAACAACGAACGCTCATTCGTTAGCCTGTTCGTCAGTTTTTCTTTTTCTCGGATTTCTCGCGATTATTTTCGATCGCGATTTCTGATCCGATTTTCATTTTAGTTTATATTTTCGCTCGTTTATCGGAATCAGGCAATTCAAGCGCCTAGATCTTCGTCTCCAAGTCCTCTTTCCGTTTAGCCAACTTGAACAAGATTTTGGTATAGTAAAATTTGACCTTAGTTTGGATTAGTAATCGGATCTTGTTTCTTTCGCCGTTTGAGTTTCGTTGCTCCGTTTGATTTGATTCTTTTTGCAAACCGGAGTTCTTAAGTTGAACTTTCTGGTTAGATATTCTTATTTGTGTTTTACTCATGCGTCTTTGCTTGATTTCTTATGTATGCTATTGTTTGTTTGCGATAGAACACCCGGAGTGCGAAGCGTGCTACTACGAGTCTCTAGGTTTTGCGGATCATCAGCAAGGCAAGTAACACTTTGATCATATTCCCTTTATCACCCAGTTTTTATGCATTAGTTTCAACCCTCAAACATTGCATGGTTAGGACTTGATAACATGTGGGACTGGGAAGTATTTGATGATGTAGAACCTATTGCCCTGTTATTATCAAACCCTTGGGAGTAACTTCTACGTATCGCTTATTATCCCATGCTATGCTCGTAGACGTGGTTTGGGTGAGTGAATCCATGACAGATGTGAGATTGTTAATTAATGGTTCAACTTAAGGTGGCAACTTTAATACACATCTGGGTGGATTGCTTTTCGGGCACCTGGAGAATCCAGTGTTGTCCTAGGATATCCCGGAGTACCCGTGTGATAATCCTAAGGTCCGCCACCCAGGCTCAAAGGGAACTGAGATATTTCATGCTAGAAACTTCCGTGTGCAGCCACAAGCTATTATGGGCTCTAGCATAGTTGAGTAAGTTGCGTGAAGCTATTGAAGAGGTAGACTAGCAGATGTAGTGGGTTGTAGGTGGTATAGTCTATCCGGAGTAGAGAGTTAATGCTTCTGAAAGACTGTGTCTCGGTCATCCGTTTCTCAAACACCATGTAGTGCGAGAAATCCAACGGAGGAGATCGAGTCTTGTGGGGAAAAGTGCGCAAACCTCTCCAGAGTGTACAAACTAATCATGGTTAGCCGTGTCCCCGGTTATGGACATCATGGGTATCTAGTACTTGGATCATCATATGTATCTCATCACTCTAAATTAATATTGTTGGGTTGATAATTACTTTTAATTGGGATTGAGTTGGAGGAACCTTCTCAATAATGTTTCAACTACCATGATAGTTAAATAAAATCTATTCCTTTGTTGTAGGGAAAAAATTGGCTTTTCGCAAAACTTTAACCGTAGAGCTTTCCACCAGCCAAATATGCATATAGTGATAGTATTATTCTGTTCTTGCTCTACCGTGTTATATTGCTAGCATATTCCATGTGCTGACCCGTTTTCGGTATGCAACGTATTATGTTGCAGACTTTTCAAAGGAGGAGTAAGGTTCGTTAGGTCATTGCCGTGCAGCTCAGCTATGCCGTTGGAGTTGATGGACTCACTTTATCTTCCAAGCCTTCCGCTGTTATCGTATTAGATGGCCTTAAGCCATATCTATTGTAATAAGTTCTCTTTTGAGACATTCGATGTAATAAGTGTGTGATTGCTACTCTGTTATAAATCCTTCGAGTACTGTGTGTGTCAGCATTACCGATCCAGGGATGACACTGAAGCACAGAGACTTGACCGTTTGAGTTCGGGTCGCTACAATAGAACTGCTCACAAAGTATTGCAATCTGGATTTTATTGGCCTACTCTCTTCAATGATGCCCGTAAGTTCGTCTTATCTTGTGATGAATGCCAAAGAATAGGTAATATCGGTAAGCGTCAAGGAATGCCTATGAATTATTCACTTGCTGTTGAGCCATTTGATGTTTGGGGATTTGATTACATGGGACCTTTTCCTTCCTCTAATGGGTATACACATATTTTGGTTGTTGTTGATTATGTTACTAAATGGGTAGAAGCTATTCCAACCAGTAGTGCTGATCACAACAGCTCTATTAAAATGGTCAAGGAAGTTATTTTCCCAAGGTTTGGAGTCCCTGGATATTTAATGACTGATGGTGGTTCACATTTTATTCATGGTGCTTTCTGTAAAATGCTTGCCAAGTATGATGTCAACCAGAGAATTGCATCACCTTATCATCCTCAGTCTGGTGGTGAAGTTGAACTTATCAATAGAGAAATAAAATTAATTTTGCAAAAGACTGTCAATAGGTCCAGGAAGAATTGGTCTAAGAAATTAGATGATGCACTTTGGGCTTATAGAATAGCATATAAAAATCCTATGGGTATGTCTCCTTATAAAATGGTTTATGGAAAAGCTTGTCATTTGCCTCTTGAGTTAGAACATAAAGCATATTGGGCCATCAAAGAGCTCAATTATGATTTTAAACTTGCTGGTGAAAAGAGGTTATTTGATATTAGCTCTTTAGATGAATGGAGAACCCAAGCTTATGAAAATGCAAAATTATTCAAAGAAAAAGTTAAAAGATGGCATGACAAAAGAATCCAAAAGCATGAGTTTAAAGTCAGAGAATATGTTCTTTTGTACAACTATTGTTTCAGATTCTTTGCAGGAAAACTCCTCTCAAAATGGGAGGCCCCTATGTTATCGAGGAAGTTTATCGGCCTGGAGCCATCCAAATAAATAATTCCAAAGGTACTAACCCGAAGGTTGTTAATGGACAACGAATAAAGCATTATATCTCAAGTACGTCCATTAATGTTGAAAGTAATATTATCCAAACTATGACACCAGAAGAACACATAAAAGAGTCCTTTTGGAACACTCCAGAATCGTGAAAATAAGGACGTACGTGATACGGTAAGTAAACGGACTCCGAAAAATCCGCAAAAATATTTTTGGGACATTTACATTTATGCCCCTAACTTGAATCCACTAATCAGATTTGCCCCTAATTCCGAGGCATGCTCAAATTTGCCCCTCTGCCGTCAGTTGCACTTATAGAAATGCCCTTCTGTGCCGTTACCGTCCAGTCAAAGGCCTTTGACCGTTTTCTGGGCGTTTGCTTGACATTTTTGCCCCTCCTTACAGGTGGGGCCTCTGATTAAAATAACAACTCTCTCACCTCTATTGCAGTATCACTTACATGTGGGTCCTAAAAAAGAAAAAGAAAAAAGTATCTCTCTCTAGCTTACATGTGGGACCTAATAAATAAAATATAAAAAGGGGAAAAAACTCTCCCCTCCCTACCTCACCTGTCTCTCTCTCACCTTCGACAGGGACCATCAACCCATGCCCCGTACGCAGCGTCGCCGGGGTGTGGTGCCGCACAGCTCCGACTCCTTCTGCCCTCCCTGCTGCGGTTCCCTCTCCCTCCTCCCTCGCCCCTCTTTTCTCTCAGCCATGCGACAATCGTGCTCCATCAGAATCATGGCCATCCGCCTTGGTGATGTTCGTCATGCACGCGGCCAACGGGAACCCCACGACCCGTAACCTTGTCCAGAGAATCCGCGTGTCCGTCCTCGATTACCTCACAGAATGAATTGAAGTATAACGCCCCCAATCATTATGGTTGATGTCATCAGCTCCCTCTCCAGTGATGCTTCACCGCGCCCCGATCTCCTCTTCTACGCCGTCCTTGTGCTTTCTCTTGGCTGCTTCGCCGAGATCTGATGCTTCCAGAACCTGTGGACCCCTTGATGCGGAGCCTTTCATTCCCGAGCCACCATGTCCGCGTTGCCTCGCTCCGCTGTCCGCCATGGACGACGAGGTCGTCGCTCTGGTGAATCCCAGGCCTCCTGGATCGCGCCTTCGTCAAATAAGTGAGCATTTTCTCACGTTCTTGAGTCCCCTCCCCCTCTGTATCTTGCCCGTGCGTAACACTTGCGCTGTTTCCACGGGACCTCGTCGCCGGCGAGCTTCCCGGCTGCTCTGTGAACTCCCAGTGCCCTTGCCGAGCACCCCGCGACCCCACCTTGCTCCTGGACCATTCGCAACTCGCCCTCGCGTGCTCCCTCACAGTCTCGAGCCGACCCCGGAGCGTCGGTGCTCACCGGAGTTCAAACTCCGTCATGTACATGAAAGGTGGGCCTAAGCTTGTTACTTACATTAGGGATAAACCATTATTAGTTCTTAACGACCCCTTTTAACCACCCCTTTTAGAGACGCTGACTAGAGAGCCCACCCCCAAAATAATTAAGTGAATAACATTTCAGAAAACAATACAACAATGACATGTGGAACCCATGAGAATTTTTTTTCATTTCGGTCCCACGTGTAAGTGAGACAGGCAGATAGAGGAAGACAGAGAGCTTATACTTTTTATTTTTCTGTGAGTGGGTCCCACACGTCAGTGTCATATGGAGGGAGGGGTAGAAATGTCCAGAAAACGTCTCGTTGACGGTCAAAGGCCTTTGACTGGACGGTAACGTCACGGAATGGCATTTCTATAAGTGCAACTGACGACAGAGGGGCAAATTTGAGTATGCTTCGAAATTAGGGGCAAATCTGAGTAGTGGGTTCAAGTTAGGGGTAGAAATGGAAATGTTGTCAGCTTTGGAATACTTAGAAAAATAGGAAAATAAGAAACTACTGGGAAGCATACCCTGGTGGGCAAAAGACAGCAGGGCGCACTAGGCATGCCTGGTGCGCCCAGGTGGGTTGTGCCCACCCGGGACACCTTCCGAACTCCGTTTTCTTTCGTTTGCTTGACCCCAAGATAAAAAATCTATATATACTTCCCGAACCTGTTGATCACCGTATCGCAGAGAAATCCTCTGTTCTCTTTTCTTGCTGTTTTTCTACCAGATCCCATCTACCATGGCCACCTCAAGCTCCTCCAAGGACAAGTTCTTCAAGAACGTCATCAACCCATATCTATGGGAGGTGGTGCAACACCCTCAGACCATCCAGATGCATGAGGGGGTGCTTCACCTTCGGGATGTGCCTTGTCCCAAGGGGACGGGAACCGTGGAGGCCAGGCTTGAAGCTATGGAGCAAGATGTCTTCTGGTGCAAGGGGATGGTGGAGCGTGGGCTCAATGCCAATAACCTCATGATGACGAACCTCTCCCGTGATCTCAAGGTGGATGGCGCCCATGAAGGACATCGTCTTCGCCCTCAACGAGCAAATCAACTTCCTCCAAAGCCAGATCTATGATCTCCAAAACCAAGTCTTTGAATATGAGGCGAGGTTTAAATGTATGAGTTTGGCTGTGATAACCCACAAGTGCAGGGGATCGCAATAGTTTTCGAGGGTAGAGTATTCAACCCAAATTTATTGATTCGACACAAGGGGAGCCAAAGAATATTCTCAAGTATTAGCAGCTGAGTTGTCAATTCAACCACACCTGGAAAACTTAATATCTGCAGCAAAGTATTTAGTAGCAAAGTAATATGATAGTAGCGGTAATGGTAGCAAAAGTAACAGTAGCAGTTTTATAGTAATTGTAACAGTGGCAACGGAAAAGTAACTAAGCAAAGATCAATATGTGAAAAGCTCGTAGGCAATGGATCAGTGATGGGTAATTATGTCGGATGCGATTCCTCATGCAATAGTTATAACATAGGGTGACACAGAACTAGCTCCAGTTCATCAATGTAATGTAGGCATGTATTCTGAATATAATCATACATGCTTATGGAAAAGAACTTGCATGACATCTTTTGTCCTACCCTCCCGTGGCAGCGGGGTCCTATTGGAAACTAAGGGATATTAAGGCCTCATTTTAATAGAGTATCGGACCAAAGCATTAGCACTTAGTGAATACATGAACTCCTCAAACTACGGTCATCACCGGTAAGTATCCCGATTATTGTCACTTTGGGGTTAACGGATCATAACACATAATAAGTGACTATAGACTTGCAAGATATGATCAAGAACTCACATATGCTCATGAAAACATAATAGGTTCAGATCTGAAATCATGGCACTCGGGCCCTACTGACAAGAATTAAGCATAGCAAAGTCATAGCAACATAAATCTCAGAACATAATGGATACTAGGGATCAAACCCTAACAAAACTAACTCGATTATATGATAAATCTCATCCAACCCATCACCGTCCAGCAAGCCTATGATGGAATTACTCACGCACAGCGGTGAGCATCATAAAATAGGTGATGGAGGAAGGTTGACGATGAAGATGGCGATGGATTCCCCTCTCCGAGGCCCCGAACGGACTGCAGATCAGCCCTCCGAGAGAGATTAGGGCTTGGCGGCGGCTCCGTATCGTAAACCGCGATGAATCCTTCTCTCTGATTTTTTTCTCCCTGAACGTGAATATATGGAGTTGGAGTTGAGGTCGGTGGAGCGTCAGGGGGCCCACGAGGCAGGGGGCGCGCCTAGGGGGGTAGGCACGCCCCCCACCCTCGTGGATAGGGTGTGGGCCCCTGGCCTTGATTCTTTCACCAGTATTTTTTATATATTCCAAAAATATTCTCCATTGATTTTCAGGTCATTCCGAGAACTTCTATTTCTGCACAAAAATAACACCATGGCAATTCTGCTGAAAACAACGTCAGTCCGGGTTAGTTCCATTCAAATCATGCAAGTTAGAGTCCAAAACAAGGGCAAAAGTGTTTGGAAAAGTAGATACATTGGAGACGTATCAACTCCCCCAAGCTTAAACCTTTGCTTGTCCTCAAGCAATTCAGTTGATAAACTGAAAGTGATAAAGAAAAACTTTTACAAACTCTGTTTGCTCTTGTTGTTTTAAATATGTAAAGCCAACATTCAAGTTTTCAGCAAAGATTATGAACTAACCATATTCACAATAACATTTAGGTCTCATGTTTACTCATATCAATGGCATAATCAACTAGCAAGCAATAATAATAAATCTCGGATGACAACACTTTCTCAAAACAATCATAATATGATATAACAAGATGGTATCTCGCTAGCCCTTTATGAGACCGCAAAACATAAATGCAAAGCACTCCTGAAGATCAAGGGCTAACTGGAAATTGTAATTCATGGTAAAAGAGATCCAGTCATACTCAATGTAAACTAATAATAATACATGCAAATGACAGCGGTGCTCTCCCACTGGTGCTTTTTTAATAAGAGGATGATGACTCAATATAAAAGTAAAGGGATAAGCCCTTCGCAGAGGGAAGCAGGGATTTGTAGAGGTGCCAGAGCTCGATTTGGAAATAGAGATGAATAATATTTTGAGCAGTATACTTTCATTGTCAACATAACAACCGAGAGATCTCGATATCTTCCATGCTACACACATTATAGGAGGTTCCCAAGAAGAATGGTAAAGTTTATACTCCCCCACCACCAACAAGCATCAATCCATGGCTTGCCCGAAACAATGGGTGCCTCCAACTAACAACAATCCTGGGGGAGTTTTTTTTGCAATTATTTTGATTTGGTTTGAGCATGGGACTGGGCATCCCGGTGACCAGTCATTTTCTCGTGAGTGAGGAGCGGAGTCCACTCCTCTTGAGAATAACCCGCCTAGCATGGAAGATACAAACAACCCTAGTTGATACATGAGCTATTCGAGCATACAAAACAGAATTTTTATTTGAAGGTTTAGAGTTTGTCACATACAAATTTACTCGGAACAGTAGGTAGATACCGCATATAGGAAGGTATTGTGGACTCATATGGAATAACTTTTGGGGTTTATGGAGTTGGATGCACAAGCAGTATTCCCACTTAGTACAAGTGAAGGCTTGAAAGAGACTGGGAAGCGACTAGCTAGAGAGCGACAATAGTCATGAACATGCATTAAAATTAATCAACACTGAATGCAAGCATGAGTAGGATATAATTCACCATGAACATAAATATCATGGAGGCTATGTTGATTTTGTTTCAACTACATGCGTGAACATGTGCCAAGTCAGGCCACTCGAATCATTCAAAGAAGGATACCACCCTATCATACCACATCACAACCATTTTAATAGCATGTTGGCACGCAATGTAAACCATTATAAACTCCTAGCAAATTAAGCATGGCATGGGAAACTATAATCTCTAATTGTCATTGCAAACATGTTTCATTCATAATAGGCTGAATCAGGAACGATGAACTAATCATATTTACAAAAACAAGAGAGGTCGAGTTCATACCAGCTTTTCTCATCTCAATCAGTTCATCATATATCAACAGTATTGCCTTTCACTTGCACGACCGAATGGTGTGGATAATAATAATAGTGCACCTTGTAAGTGCATCTAGTGCCACCCCTAGTTGGTTTTGGAGTATTGACAACAAACCTGGTTGAGGGACTAATGTGTTTGTGAGAATTGCAGGATAACACAGGTAGAAGTCCCTCATTGATTCGGTTTTCCTACCGGAGATGACCCCTAAAAATGTATGAAGACATTGAAGACAAAGGTGGTATGTGAAGATATTCACATTGAAGACTATGACAAGAGAAGACATCGCGTGAAGACTATGGAGCGCGAAGACTTAGTTGTTTCGTTGTTTCCTTTTCTTCTTTGTTGAGTCATAAGAACCACCATACTATTAAGTGGGGTCCCAGTGAACAAAGTCAGAGTGACTGAAGTGATGCTTAACAAAAATCCTATGTCTTCGAGCGAAGACAATGAGAGCAAATCTTATCCAGAGCTGGATGAGTCAGCTTTACTTGTAGCCCAAGTAAAGTTGTCACGTGTGTTTGAAATCTGACCGTTGGAACACGTGTCAGTTCCTTAGTGACCCAGGGTCATTTCGGACAAATCAGGTCGGGTTGCCTAGTGGCTATAAATAGCCCACCCCCTACACCATAAATTGGTTGGATGCTCAGAGTTAGTGCACTGCTTTTGTCGTTTGAGAGCAACCCACATCGAAGCCTTTGAGAGAGAAATCCTTGCGAGGACAAAGCCCTAAACACCCGGAGCCAAAGAGTGTTAGGCATCACTGAAGTCTTCCTGTCTGTGTGATCTGAAGACTTGTTACACTTGAGGATTGTGAATCCTCCAACCGGTTAGGCGTCGCGTTCTGAGCATCTAAGAGTCATTGTGGATCGTCGGTGAACAAAGTCTGTGAAGGTTTGGAAGTCTACCTTGAAGACTTACTAGAGTGATTGGGCGAGGACTGGGTGTCCTTAGCTCAAGGGGAATAAGGTGAAGACACGGTCTTCTGAGTTAAATCTCAGCCTCCCTAACCAGACGTACAGTTGTCACAGCAACTGGAACTGGTCCAACAAATCATTGTCTTCAACGAGCAACTGGTTCTATCCTTCCCATCTCTTTATTTACAGTTGGTCCTTGTGAAGTCATTGCCTGTTTGCATTATCTATTTGTCTTCACTGTGTGACTGCTTGTTCTGATTGGCTTGATATTGTCTTCCATCCTGATCCATACTGCCTAGCTGCTATTAGTCTTTGTGCTTTCACTTCATTGAATACTTGACTATGGCTTGCCTAGTGTGGTCTACCTTCCGCTGCATGTTAATAGGTTCATTTCTATCGATTGTCTTCGAAACTTTCATGTTTTGAAGACTTTCATAAAAATTGCATATGCACCCCCCCTCTAGTCAATAACTAGCACTTTCAATTGGTATCAGAGCAAGGTACTCCCTTGTTCTATGTGATTCGGTTTAACCACCTGGAGTTTTAGCTATGTCGACTGTAGGGATAACCAAAGTCTCCGCTGCGTGCCCCGTCTACGATGGAACTGAATATCCCTACTGGAAGAATAAGATGTGCATGCATATTAAAGCCATTGATGTCGACCTCTGGTATGTCGTCAAGAATGGCGTTCCCAAGGCCGGTGAAGGTGTCATAGCTGCTGATGTCAAGAAGTTCATTCAACTGGATTCCACTGCCAAGAACATCATCTGTGGTCATCTGACCAAAGGGCAGTATGGCCGTGTGAGTGCTCTAGAAACATCTAAGCTAGTCTGGGACTGGCTCTCCAAGGTCAACGAAGGCGTCTCAACCCACAGAGATCAAAGGATCAGTGTCCTTCGCAGCCTCTTCAACCGCTTCAAGAGAAACAACAATGAGAATGTTCAGCTCATGTTCGATCGCCTCACTGACATCACAAATGAGCTTCAAGCTCTCGGCGCTACTGAGATCACCAAGCATGAAATCGTCAAGACACTCCTGAGATCACTTGACAACTCGTTTGACACCCTAGCCCTGATGATTCAAGAACGCCCTGACTTCAAGAGACTCGATCCGTCTGACATACTTGAAATGCTCAACACACATGAGTTTCAGCTTTCTGAGAAAAGAGATATCTATGGTCCCAACTATGGACGAACTCGTGCCTTGAAGGCAAAAGCTGTTTCCTCATCTGAAGAATAATCTGACTGCAGTTCTGATGATCCTGAAGACATTGGAAAGGAGCTTGCTATGCTTGTGAAGAACTTCCAAAAATTCACCAAGAAGAAAGGCTTCAGGAAGTCTTCACGATCCAGCTCAAGGAATGATGAAGCTTCTGCTCATGACTACAAGAAGAGAACTTGCCACAAGTGCAAGAAACCTGGTCACTACATGAAGAAGAAGAAGAAGAAGAAGAAGAAGAGCAAGGAATATGATTCTGACGACAAGAAGAAGAAGAAATACTCAAAGTCTTCTTCCAAGTCTTCCTCAAAGTATTCATCACACAAGAAGAGCTCATTTGGCAAGGCTCGTGCGTTTGTTGGCAAGGAAATGGATTCAGAGGAGGAGTCTGCTTCTGAGGAGGCGGAGGTGGAGTCTGAGCAGGAGTCTAATTCTGGCATTGCAAGTCTGGCTACATCCTACGTTGCCAAGTCCATCTTCAACACTGAAGACAATGACTTCGTCACCGACGCCGATGCTAATGACAAGGACAACTCCGCTCCCACCTATTGCTTCATGGCACACGGTGCCAAGGTAAACTCACGCAATACTCACTATAAAACATCCAGTGAAGATGAATCTGATTGTGATTCCAAACCCAGCTACAAAACACTTGCTGAAATTGCAACTGAACAACAGAAAGCTATGGAACATATTCAAAAACTGTTAGACAAATGTGATGACCTGTTGGACGCTAAAATGACTCGATCTCAGTCCTTAATTGAAGACATAAAAAATCTTCATGTTAAGTATGAGGAACTTGAAAGTCGTCATGAAACGCTCTCAACAACTCATGAAAAGCTTTCCTATGATTATCTTCAAAGGAAGCAAGAACTTGAAAAATTGAGAGCGGCTCATGAAGATCTTCAAAAGGAAAGCGAGTCACTTCGCGTTGAACAGATCAGTCCCGCTCAGGAAGGATTTGAACCACCATGTCTTAAATGCCTTGAGCGTGATAATGCTACTTCTGTTGCTGAATGTTCTACTGCTGCTACTGTTGCAATATCTTCAACTGTTGATGTGGAAACTAACCCCTCTGCTAAGGATGCCACTGCTATTGCTGATGAAAATGCTAGGTTGAAGACATTGCTTGAAACAGGGATGTACAAAAGTCTCAAAGGGAATCAAACACTATGTGATGTCCTCAAAAGGAAGATTCTGAACCGAAACCCTAGGAAAGAGGGTGTTGGGTTCGAAAGGAAAATGAATGTTGATGGCTCTTACTGGAAACCTGAGCAGTACCCCAAAACCACATGGGTTGCTTCAAAGGAACCTTCAGTGGATCCATCCACCCTATCTGGCTTCACTTGTGCTAATCCCATCGTCATTAATGAATCCTTTGATGCAAACTATAAACTGTTTAAGAATCAGAATGGTGAAGTGTTTGCCAGGTATATTGGTACTAACTGCAGGAATGGGCCACCTATGAAGAAAGTCTGGGTGCCGAAAAGGTGTCTGGAGAATCTTCCTGTGAATGTCGTCATGACACATCAAGGGAAGAAGACAAACCCCAGACCACATGCTTCATATGGTCCAAAGGCTTCATACAGACAGAGGACTCACCTGAGTCGCACTAACACAAATGTTTTGCAGGAAAACCATACTCAGGCCTATGAATATGAGCGTGTTTCATCAAACCACCATGTTCATAAGACCCAGAACTACTCTGCTTATTCTTATGAGTATTATTCTCCACCTGCAAGACTATTTGCTAGGGCTCCAAGGCCAAAGTTCTCAGATGCTGCACTTAGACTCATTGCTTAGAAGACACCCTTGAAGATGTGGGTGGCTAAGAAAGCTTAACTCTCTTTTGCAGGGAAAAGTCTCCAGCCGAAAATCAAATGCGTCTGAAGCTATTGCTGGGGACCTAAAACATCTTGTAGGGTGCAAGATCAAATGCCCAAATGGTCTTATTATGTATTTTGTTCCTGAGTCGCTTGCTACTTGTCCTATCAGTCCTAACCTCGATCTAAGATTTAATAATCCTCTTGCTCATCAAATGTTTATGCTTCACAATGCTCTTCGTGAAGCCTATCCCCCTAACTGCACTGTAGGGTATGACACCAGCTGCTTCAGAATGGATTATTGATAGTGGATGTACTAATCACATGACTGGCAAACGAAGTCTTCTCATGGACTCAACCCTATGTCCATCTGACAAAAGTCACATCACATTTGCTGATACTGGTAAAAGCAAGGCATTGGGTCTAGGTAGAGTTGCAATCTCAAAGGATCAGCACATGGATAAAGTGATGCTTGTTGAATCCCTTGGTTTCAACTTAATGTCTGTCTCAATGCTTTACGATTTGAACATGATTGTGATATTTGGAAAATATCGTTGCCTTGTTCTAATGGAATCTGACAAGTCTCTAGTCTTTGAAGGGTATCGGAAAGATGATTTGTACATGGTAGATTTCTCAGCAAGACCACAGCTTGCCTTATGTCTTCTTGCAAAAGCTTCAGAATGCTGGCTCTGGCATCAGAGGCTAGGGCATGCTGGCATGAGGAACTTGCATACTCTTTCAAACAAGAAGCACGTCATAGGCATCGAGGGCGTCAAGTTCAAGAAGGATCACTTATGCGGTGCCAGTGAAACTGGAAAGATGACAAGGGCCAAGCATCCCTCGTAGACAATCATGACAATGACTCAACCCTTCGAACTGCTACACATGGACCTCTTCGGCCCTACTCACTACTCTACCCTTACTACTACTGCTTGTCTCTATGGCTTCGTCATTGTTGATGATTATTCAACATATACATGGGTGCATATAATCCTCTACAAGACTGAAGTGCAGGATGTCTTCAGACGCTTTGCCAATCAAGCCATGAACAACTATGGCGTCAGGATCAATCACATCAGAAGTGAGAATGGCACTGAATTCAAGAACACCAGCTCGACACTTATCTCGATACATTGGGCATCACTCATGAGTTCTCAGCTCCATACACGCCGCAGCAGAATGGCATCGTGGAATGCAAGAACAGAACACTCATTGAGATGGCTCGGACGATGCTCGATGAATACAAGACACCAAGAAAGTTTTGGCCTGAAGCTGTTGATACTGCATGCCATGTCATCAACCATGTTTATCTTCACAAGCTTCTGAAGAAAACTTCCTATGAACTCCTCACTGGTAAGAAGTCAAATGTCAGTTACTTCAGAGTATTTGGTGCTAGGTGCTGGATCAAGGATCCACAAGACACTTCAAAATTTGCACCAAAAGCACATGAAGGTTTTATGCTTGGTTACGGAAAGGATTCGCACTCCTACAGAGTCTTCAGCCTCTTTCACTATAAAGTGGTTGAAACTGTGGATGTGCGGTTCGATGAGACTAACAGCTCGCAAAGAGAGCACCTGCCAAATGTGCTAGATGAAATTCCACCCAGTGAATCCATCAAGCTTATGGGAACTGGAGAAATCATACCATCTGAAGTACAGCCTGAATAGGAACTTATCATCTCTGCACCTACTCAACCTAAAGACAATGCTTAGCCTGAAGACAATCCTTCAAATGATGACAATGATCGGCAAGAGCAAAATCTTCGTCCAGTTCATCCTCGTGTTGCAAATGAAGTACATATTGAGAAGATAATTGATAGCATCAATGCACTTGGTCCACTCACTCGTTCAAGGACAACACAACTAGCAAATTTCTGTGGGCACTTTGCATTCGTCTCAATATCTGAACCCAAGAAAGTTGATGAAGCCTTCATGGAACCTGAATGGATTCAAGCTATGCAAGAAGAGCTTCAACAGTTCGAGCTGAATAATGTATGGGAACTGGTCAAGGGTCCTGATCCTCGTAAACATAATATCATAGGCACTAAATGGATATATCGCAACAAGCAAGATGAGCATGGTCAAGTTGTCATAAACAAGGCTCGTCCCGTTGCTCAAGGATACACTCAAGTTGAAGGAATTGACTTCGATGAAACATTTGCTCCTGTGGCTAGGCTTGAAGCTATACGGATACTGCTAGCCTATGCAAATCATCATAACATCCTTATGTATCAAATGGATGTGAAGAGTGCCTTTCTCAATGGCAAGATTGAAGAAGAAGTGTATGTTGCACAACCGCCTGGTTTTGAAGATCCAAAACATCCTGACATGGTTTACAAGCTCAACAAGGCACTGTATGGCCTCAAACAAGCCCCTCGTGCTTGGTATGACACACTCAAAGACTTCCTGAAGAGCAAAGGCTTCAAACCTAGTTCCCTGGATCCCACACTCTTCACGAAGACATATGATGGTGAACTGTTTATGTACCAAATATATGTGGATGACATTATCTTCGGCTGCACTAATCAGAAATACAGTGGTGAGTTTGGATACATGATGCAAGAGCAATATCAGATGTCGATGATGGGTGAGCTGAAGTTCTTCCTTGATCTTCAAATACGGCAGCAACGCAACGGCATCTTCATATCTCAAGAGAAATACCTCAAAGATTGCCTGAAGAAGTTTGGAATGCAAGACTGCAAAGGTTATACGACGCCAATGGTAAAGAGTTCGATCAAAAGGTATACCACTCCATGATTGGTTCTTTGCTTTATTTATGTGCATCTAGACGAGATATCATGCTTAGTGTTTGCATGTGTGCCCGATTCCAAGCGGCACCAAAGGAATCGCATCACTTAGCTGTGAAGCGAATTCTTCGATATTTGGCTTACACCCCAACACTAGGATTATGGTATCCAAAGGGCTCAGAGTTTGATCTAGTTGGATTCTCGGATGCTGATTATGCTGGTGACAAGGTGGATCGCAATTCAACATCAGGCACATGTCACTTTCTAGGACGATCACTTCTGTGTTGGTCTTCAAAGAAGCAGAATTGTGTATCTCTCTCCACTACTGAATCTGAATACATTGTTGTTGGATCTTGCTGCGCTCAGCTTCTCTGGATGAAGCAAACACTCAAAGACTATGGCATTCATCTGAAGCAAGTGCCACTCTACTACGACAATGAAAGCGCCATCAAGATTGCCAACAACCCAGTTCAGCACTCGAAGACAAAGCACATTCAGATCCGTCATCACTTTCTCAGAGATCATGTCATGAAGGAAGATATTGATATCATTCACGTCAACACTGAAGAGCAACTGGCAGATATCTTCACAAAGCCCTTGGATGAGAAAAGGTTTTGCAAGTTGCGGTGTGAGCTAAATATCTTGGAATCCTCAAATGTCATGTGATCATGCACACATCCTAACACTTATGCATGTTGATGACTTAGATGTGCAACACACGAAGTAACGTATATCTTCAACTAATGAAGACTTACACTCTAAGTGTGAATACATTAACGCGGAATTTGACTTCAGAGCGCCACGATAATTGTGCGTCGTGTCTGGGTCTAATACTTCCTATACGGTGGGTAACGCCACCACCAAACTTTTGTTTGGAGTATTTTCTATTGGCGTTATATTTGCATAGTCTTCGCATTTGGTTTTTCTTCAATATTAACATGGCTTCATGTTTATCTACACAATATTGACTTAGTCTCATTCGGATATATTCATGTATTTGCGTTCTGTCCTCTACAGCATTCACTTATAGCTATGTCTTCTAGTTGGATCTTTTGAACTAAGTGAATGTGATCGGACCCTAACCTTTCTATGCTCCCGTCTCAAATCTATATATCCAAATCATATGCATTCTATTGAAACTGTCGAATGTCTTCGTTGCGTCCTTGTCAGCAGAAGATACAGAGACAAGCATTAAATCTATTTTAAATGCTCAATCCTTTTTGCATGAAACCCGGAGAAGCGGGAACGACCACCCGACAATCCAGGCGTACGTGGGAACGTGGAACAACCTCAATGAGTTGCATGATCGCCACGTGTCCTTCAGATGTGAACCGCCAGGGGCACCTGCGTAATAACGTTGCGCCTTCCTTGTCCTTATAAATACACGCCACACCCCAGTCATTATCTCTTCTTCCACTTATCTTTCCCGCACAAACCCTAGCGCCACCGCTAGCCCTCGACGACGCCGGCGACGAAGCGCTTAGCTGCCGCGACCTCACCGACGCCGTCATCACGCCGGCCGCAGACATTGTCTTCTCCACCGTCGCCGTAGGTGTCCTCCGTCGCCAAGTTAGGGAACGGAAGATCGAACTGCTCGGCCTCATCTCCTACTCCGTCTAGCAGTTCCTTGAGTGGTAAATAAAAACTCTTTTTACAGTCCTTTTTTATCCAATAGATTCATCCTTTTCAACCACAAGTGGTTTCTGTTCCTACAAAGTTGGATCTATCCTGTTATGCATCTCATAACATGCCTAGTATGTTCACTTATGCTTCACAAAGTAGTTAGATTCCTCACTTGTACTTATTCATGGATTCATACAAATCTGGAACCAACTCTCTACATATGAGTGAATGTCTTCGCACTATGAGGTCAATGTCTTCTAAACTGATTTATCTTCAAAATCTTCTGAGAATGCATATGACCTCTTCCCCTTCCCTCGCATCTCTAATGCTGTCACAGGTACATGTCCATGGGAGAATCCCTTGGTTCTCATAGTCTGCATTCATTTGCAGAGTTCTTACAGCATCACATAAATTCTCCCAAAGCCAGTTCCTGTCTGACCAGCAGACGGAATACTTTGACAGTGTTGTAGCCTTTCAGTCTAAACTTCATGGCAACAGAGAAATCAGCAAGGAAGGGTGGCAGACAGCACCGTGGGGGTACATCAATGGATCTGCCTAAAGATCTCTATGAACTATACAAAACTGACCCCGAAGAAAGCTATGGTCAGCACAAGACACGAATCCAATGGATTCGAAGATATTGGGCCGAGCAATGGTTCAAGTACAGATTCGTCACCAAGGAGTATGCTGAGAAGAATGCTATCACGCGTCCTTGGGGAGATATTCTCTATAAAAATCTTCAACCCAAGACCAGAACTGAAGCCATTGCTCAAGAATTCTACCCTTGCATGGTCCGAGGGCCACAACCTACTGATGCCGACCCATTGTCATTGCTATGGTGTCGAGATGACAATTTGTTCAAGCGCAACTTTCAGTTTGCCAAGAACTCGGCCAGGGAAAACAAGAAGTCTTGGGGATTAGACTTCAACCCAGGCCCCTCTGTGCCACGTGCCGATGGCACACGCGAAACTGAACCCAATCTTGTTGGGCCCTTCTACAACTTAGAAGGTCTCATCACTCACATTCAGGTTCAAGGGGCAACCTTGGATCACTTTGCAGACGACACTGACTCTGACGAAGCGCCTGCACCACCAAAGCCAAAGAAGCAGAAGAAACCTAAGGCTTCGAAGCTTTACACTCCACCAAAAGTGTCGCGCATGAAGCCTCTGGCCACTGCTCCTCCTGCACCAAGTGTGCAGTCTGAAGATCTCTCTCGCATCTCCAAGACTGAGAAGAAAAAGAAGAAGCATGTGCACTCCTCTAGTCCTGTTCTGACTCCTGCTGCTGTTTTGAGAAACGAGAATGACGCCATTGATCTGTCTAGCGACGATGATCTTGGAGATGATGCTCTTGAGAAATTGATAAAGAGCAAGCAAGAGGCAGAAATCTTCAATGATCTTCCCCTATTTGATGTGGATATCCTATACAAGTTTATTGATGAGTGGTTTGATAGCGCAGACCTCAGTTTTGATGATCTTCAGCTCCCAATTGGCCTCAGCGTCTCTTTCCATGGAGCCATTGCTCCTGAGCTAGCTCTTGCACAGAAGATTGTTGAGCTGAAGCACAAGATTGATTATGAAAAGGCTCAGTTCAAGAAGCACATGGCCAAGCTCAATGTTGAATACATTCAAAACTTCAAGGTCATGCTGCATGAGCTCAAGGAGGCATTTCACAAGAAACGTGAAGAAGCAAGAGGTTCTCGTGAGCTCATGAAGAATCTCGCTGCCAAATGTGTTCAAGGCTACAATGAACCTGAAAAGCGCAAGGCTTTGGGGCGACCAGGCATCGACCCCAGAATGGCTGCCAAGAAGAAGAAGAAGCCTGCTGTGGCCCAACCAAAAGCATCAAGGCAGGAAGAACCTCACATTGTCTTCCCGGCCAGTATGACAGGCTCGAAACCTAAGGTCCCCACAGTGGCTTCGGAACTCAAGAAAACAAGGGCAGCTGAAGCCGAAGCCCGAAAGCTCAAGACCAAGCACACCACTGACGACACTCCGCCAACCAAGAAGAGAAAGACAAAGAAGAGAGACCGGGCTGCTCCCACAGAGCCCCTTGTTGTCGAGCCAATCTTAGTGGCTCGTCCTGCGTCTGAACATCATGAGCGCCAGTTGATAGTTCATGGGCCTGCTTCCACAGAGGCTCCTGAAGCTGAAGACATTCCAGCTGTTGACCCCACCACAGCTGAAGACATTGGTCAGCAAGACAATGTTGAAGATGATGAAGTCCTTCCTCAGATCGAGCACAATTTGGTATCATCGCATGTTCTCACGAACAGCGAACTCATCAGCATTGGTCGTCCATTGACGCCAATTGCTCAGGATGACTCATGGGTTGATCACCCTCAAGAATCCCCTCATGATGAAGAAATACCAGTTACTCCCCCAACCCAGGTCACCACTCCGGTGATTGACAATGAAGACTTTGAGGCCCAACCAACTCCATCTCCACAGGCATCGCCAGCGTTTCGTAGGCTTCGCAAAGGACCAAGGCCACAGGTCACTTTGTCAAGTGTTCCAGAAGGAGAAGAGCGTCAATCCATTTCACGCGAAGTCTTTCCTGAAGCTTCTCCTACTGCGAACATCCCTGAATCTGAAGCCAAAGCGGCTGAAGATATTCCGGCTGCATCAGTCGATGACCAAGAAGAAGATGTTGGGGAACGTAGTAATTTCAAAAAAATTCCTACGCACACGCAAGATCATGGTGATGCATAGCAACGAGAGGGGAGAGTGTTGTCTACGTACCCTCGTAGACCGACAGCGGAAGCGTTATGACAACGCGGTTGATGTAGTCGTACGTCTTCATGGCCCGACCGATCAAGCACCGAAACTACGACACCTCCGAGTTCTAGCACACGTTCAGCTCGATGACGATCCCCGGACTCCGATCCAGCAAAGTGTCGGGGAAGAGTTCCGTCAGCACGACGGCGTGGTGACGATCTTGATGTTCTACCGTCGCAGGGCTTCGCCTAAGCACCGCTACAATATTATCGAGGATTATGGTGGAGGGGGGCACCGCACACGGCTAAGAGAATGATCATGAAGATCAACTTGTGTGTCTAGAGGTGCCCCCCTGCCCCTGTATATAAAGGAGCAAGGGGGAGGGGCGGCCGGCCAGGAGGAGGCGCGCCAGGGAGGAGTCCTACTCCTACCGGGAGTAGGACTCCCTCCTTTTCCTTGTCCAACTAGGAGAGGGGGAAGGAAGGGAGAGAGGAGAGGAAGGAAAGGGGGGGCGCCGCCCCCCCCCTCCTTGTCCAATTCGGACTAGAGGGGGAGGGGCGCGCGGCCTGCCCTGGCCGCCCCTCCTCTTCTCCACTTTTGGCCCATGAGGCCCATTAACCCCTGGGGGGTTCCGGTAACCCCCCGGTACTCCGGTTTTATCCGAAACTTCTCCGGAACACTTCCGGTGTCCGAATATAGCCGTCCAATATATCAATCTTTATGTCTCGACCATTTCGAGACTCCTCGTCATATCCGTGATCATATCCGGGACTCCGAACAAACTTCGGTACATCAAAATATATAAACTCATAATGAAACTGTCATCGTAACGTTAAGCGTGCGGACCCTACGGGTTCGAGAACAATGTAGACATGACCGAGACACGTCTCCGGTCAATAACCAATAGTGGAACCTGGATACTCATATTGGCTCCCACATATTCTACGAAGATCTTTATCGGTCAGACCGCATAACAACATACGTTGTTCCCTTTGTCATCGGTATGTTACTTGCCCGAGATTCGATCATCGGTATCTCAATACCTAGTTCAATCTCTTTACCGGCAAGTCTCTTTACTCGTTCCGTAATACATCATCTCACAACTAACTCATTAGTTGCAATGCTTGCAAGGCTTATGTGATGTGCATTACCGAGAGGGCCCAGAGATACCTCTCCGACAATCGGAGTGACAAATCCTAATCTCGAAATACGCCAACCCAACATGTACCTTCGAAGACACCTGTAGAGCTCCTTTATAATCACCCAGTTACGTTGTGATGTTTGGTAGCACACAAAGTGTTCCTCCGGTAAACGGGAGTTGCATAATCTCATAGTTATAGGAACATGTATAAGTCATGAAGAAAGCAATAGCAACATACTAAACGATCGGGTGCTAAGCTAATGGAATGGGTCATGTCAATCACATCATTCTCCTAATGATGTGATCCCGTTAATCAAATGACAACACATGACTATGGTTAGGAAACATAACCATCTTCAATCAACGAGCTAGTCAAGTAGAGGCATACTAGTGACGTTTAGTTTGTCTATGTATTCACACAAGTATTATGTTTCCGGTTAATACAATTCTAGCATGAATAATAAACATTTATCATGAAATAAGGAAATAAATAATAACTTCATTATTGCCTCTAGGGCATATTTCCTTCAGTCTCCCACTTGCACTAGAGTCAATAATCTAGTTCACATCACCATGTGATCTAACATCAATAGTTCACATCTTTATGTGGTTAACACCCATAGTTCACATCGATATGTGACCAACACCCAAAGGGTTTACTAGAGTCAGTAATGTAGTTCACATCGCAATGTGATTAACACCCAAAGAGTACTAAGGTGTGATCATGTTTTGCTTGTGAGGTAATTTTAGTCAACGGGTCTGCTACATTCAGATCCGTATGTATTTTGCAAATTTCTATGTTAACAATACTCTGCATGGAGCTACTCTAGCTAATTGCTCCCACTTTAAATATGTATCCAGATTGAGACATTGAGTCATCTGGATCAGTGTCAAAACTTGTATCGACGTAACCCTTTACGACGAACCTTTTGTCACCTCCATAATCGAGAAACATATCCTTATTCCACTAAGGATAATTTTGACCAATGTCCAGTGATCTACTCCTAGATCACTATTGTACTCCCTTGCCAAACTCAGGGCAGGGTATACAATAGGTCTGGTACATAGCATGGCATACTTTATAGAACCTATGGCTAAGGCATAGGGAATGACTTTCATTCTCTCTCTATCTTCTGCCGTTGTCGGGTTTTGAGTCTTACTCAACTTCACACCTTGTAACACAGGCAAGAACTCCTTCTTTGACTGTTCCATTTTGAACTACTTCAAAATCTTGTCAAGGTATGTACTCATTGAAAAACTTATCAAGCATCTTGATCTATCTCTATAGATCTTGATGCTCAATATGTAAGCAGCTTCACCGAGGTCTTTCTTTGAAAAACTCCTTTCAAACATTCCTTTATGCTTTGCAGAATAATTCTACATTATCTCCGATCAACAATATGTCATTCACATATACTTATCAGAAATGTTGTAGTGCTCCCACTCACTTTCTTGTAAATACAGGCTTCACCGCAAGTCTGTATAAAACTATATGCTTTGATCAACTTATCAAAGCGTATATTCCAACTCCGAGATGCTTGCACCAGTCCATAGATGGATCGCTGGAGCTTGCATATTTTGCTAGCACCTTTAGGATTGACAAAACCTTCTGGTTGCATCATATACAACTCTTCTTCAATAAATCCATTGAGGAATGCAGTTTTGTTTATCCATTTGCCAGATTTCATAAAATGCGGCAATTGCTAACATGATTCGGACAGACTTAAGCATAGATACGAGTGAGAAACTCTCATCGTAGTCAACACCTTGAACTTGTCGAAAACCTTTTTGCGACAATTCTAGCTTTGTAGATAGTAACACTACTATCAGTGTCCGTCTTCCTCTTGAAGATCCATTTAATCTCAATGGCTCGCTGATCATTGGGCAAGTCAATCAAAGTCCATACTTTGTTCTCATACATGGATCTCATCTCAGATTTCATGGCCTCAAGCCATTTCGCGGAATCTGGGCTCATCATCGCTTCCTCATAGTTCGTAGGCTCGTCATGGTTAAGTAACATGACATCCGGAACAGGATTACCGTATCACTCTGGTGCGGATCTCACTCTGGTTTACCTACGAGGTTTCGGTAGTAACTTGATCTGAAGTTACATGATCATCATCATTAGCTTCCTCACTAATTGGTGTAGTAGTCACAGGAACAGATTTCTGTGATGAAGTACTTTCCAATAAGGGAGAAGGTACAGTTACCTCATCAAGTTCTACTTTCCTCCCACTCACTTCTTTCGAGAGAAACTCCTTCTCTAGAAAGGATCCATTCTCAGCAATGAATAACTTGCCTTCGGATCTGTGATAGAAGGTGTACCCAACATTTTCTTTTGGGTATCCTATGAAGACGCACTTCTCCGATTTGGTTTTGAGCTTATCAGGTTGAAACTGAAGGAAATATGCCCTAGAGGCAATAATAAAGTTATTATTTATTTCCTTATTTCATGATAAATGTTTATTATTCATGCTAGAATTGTATTAACCGAAAACATAATACATGTGTGAATACATAGACAAACAGAGTGTCACTAGTATGCCTCTACTTGACTAGCTCGTTAATCAAAGATGGTTATGTTTCCTAACCATAGACAAAGGAGTTGTTATTTGATTAACGGGATCACATCATTAGTTGAATGATCTGATTGACATGACCCATTCCATTAGCTTAGCACCCGATCGTTTAGTATGTTGCTATTGCTTTCTTCATGACTTATACATGTTCCTATGACTATGAGATTATGCAACTCCCGTTTGCCGGAGGAACACTTTGGGTGCTACCAAACGTCACAACGTAATTGGGTGATTATAAAGGAGCATTACAGGTGTCTCCAAAGGTAGATGTTGGGTTGGCGTATTTCGAGATTAGGATTTGTCACTCCGATTGTCGGAGAGGTATCTCTGGGCCCTCTCGGTAATGCACATCACTTAAGCCTTGCAAGCATTGCAACTAATGAGTTAGTTGCGGGATGATGTATTACGGAACGAGTAAAGAGACTTGCCGGTAACAAGATTGAACTAGGTATTGGATACCGACGATCGAATCTCGGGCAAGTAACATACCGATGACAAAGGGAACAACGTATGTTGTTATGCGGTCTGACCGATAAAGATCTTCGTAGAATATGTAGGAGCCAATATGGGCATCCAGGTCCCGCTATTGGTTATTGACCGGAGACGTGTCTCGGTCATGTCTACATTGTTCTCGAACCCGTAGGGTCCGCACGCTTAAGGTTTCGATGACAGTTATATTATGAGTTTATGAGTTTTGATGTACCGAAGGAGTTCGGAGTCCCGGGTGAGATCGGGGACATGACGAGGAGTCTCGAAATGGTCGAGACGTAAAGATTGATATATTGGAAGCCTATGTTTGGATATTGGAAGTGTTCCGGGTGAAATCGGGATTTTACCGGAGTACCGGGAGGTTACCGGAACCCCCCGGGAGCTATATGGGCCTTAGTGGGCTTTAGTGGAAAGGAGAAAGGGGCAGCCCAAGGTGGCTGTGCGCCTCCCCCCTTCCCCTAGTCCTATTAGGACTAGGAGAGGTGGCCGGCCCCCTCTCTCTCTTTCCCCCCTCAAGGAGTCCTATTCCAACTAGGATTGGGGGGGGGGGAATCCTACTCCCAGAGGGAGTAGGACTCTCCTGGCGCGCCCTATGTGGCCGGCCAGCCTCCCCCCTTTGGTCCTTTATATACTGAGGCAGAGGCACCCCAGAAACACACAAGTTGATCCACGTGATCTATTCCTTAGCCGTGTGCGGTGCCCCCAGCCACTATAGTCCTCGATAATACTGTAGCGGAGTTTAGGCGAAGCCCTGCTGCTGTAGTACATCAAGATCGTCACCATGCCGTCGTGTTGACGGAACTCTTCCCCGACACTTTGCTGGATCGGAGTCCGGGGATCGTCATCGAGCTGAACGTGTGCTCGAACTCGGAGGTGCCGTAGTTTCGGTGCTTGATCGGTTGGATCGCGAAGACATACGACTACTTCCTCTACGTTGTGTCATCGCTTCCGCAGTCGGTCTGCGTGGGTACGTAGACAGCACTCTCCCCTCTCGTTGCTTTGCATCACCATGATCTTGCGTGTGCATAGGAAATTTTTTGAAATTACTACGTTCCCAAACAGAAACTTTTTCACATAAGCATTGCAACCTCAAACTTTAAGAAACGACAACTTTGGTTTCTTGCCAAACCACAGTTCAGATTGTGTCGTCTCAACAGACTTAGATGGTGCCCTTTTTAACGTGAATGCAGCTGTCTTTAATTCATAACCCCCAAAATGATAGTGGTAAATCGGTAAGAAACATCATAGATTGCACTATATCCAATAAAGTACGGTTATGACGTTCGGACACACCATTATGCTGTGGTGTTCCAGGTGGCGTGAGTAGTGAAACTATTTCACATTGTTTTAACTGAAGGCCAAACTCTTAACTCAAATATTTTACCTCTATTATCATATCGTAGAAACTTTTATTTTCTTGTTACGATGATTCTCCACTTCACTCTGAAATTCTTTGAACTTTTCAAATGTTTCAGACTTGTGTTTCATTAAGTAGATATACCCATATCTGCTCAAATCATCTGTGAAGGTCAGAAAATAATGATACTTGCCGTGAGCCTTAACACTCATCGGACCACATACATCAGTATGTATTATTTCCAATAAGTCAGTTGCTCGCTCCATTGTTCCGGAGAACGGAGTCTTAGTCATCTTGCCCATGAGGCATGGTTCGCAAGCATCAAGTGATTCATAATCAAGTGATTCCAAAAGTCCATTGGCATGGAGTTTCTTCATGCGCTTTACACCAATATGACCTAACGGCAGTGCCACAAATAAGTTGCACTATCATTATTAACTTTGCATCTTTTGGTTTCAATATTATGAATATGTGTATCACTACGATCGAGATCCAACAAACCATTTTCATTGGGTGTGTAACCATATAAGGTTTTATTCATGTAAACAGAACAATAATTTATTCTCTTACTTAAATGAATAACTGTATTGCAATAACATGATCAAATCATATTCATGCTCAACGCAAACACCAAATAACACTTATTAGGTTCAACACTAATCCCGAAAGTATAGGGAGTGTGCGATGATGATCATATCAATTTTGGAACTACTTCCAACACACATCGTCACTTCACCCTTAACTAGTCTTTGTTTATTCTGCAACTCCCGTTTCGAGTTACTAATCATAGTAACTGAACCAGTATCAAATGCCGAGGGGTTGCTATAAACACTAGTAAAGTACACATCAATAACATGTATATCCAATATACCTTTGTTCACTTTGCCATCCTTCTTATCTGCCAATTACTTGGGGTAGTTCCGCTTCCAGTGACCAGTCCCTTTGCCGTAGAAGCACTTAGTCTCAGGTTTAGGTCCAGACTTGGGCTTCTTCACTCGAGCAGCAACTTGCTTGCCGTTCTTCTTGAAGTTCCCTTTCTTCCCTTTGCCCTTTTCTTGAAACTAGTGGTCTTGTCAACCATCAACACTTGATGCTTTTCTTGATTTCTACCTTCGTCGATTTCAGCATCACAAAGAACTCGGGAATTACTTTCGTCTCCCTTGCATATTATAGTTCATCACGAAGTTCTACTAACTTGGCGATGGTGACTAGAGAATTTTGCCAATCACTATTTTCTCTGGAAGATTAACTCCCACTTGATTCAAGCGATTGTAGTACCCAGACAATCTGAGCACATGCTCACTGCTTGAGCTATTCTCCTCCATCTTTTAGCTATAGAACTTGTTGGAGACTTCATATCTCTCAACTCGGGTATTTGCTTGATATATTAACTTCAACTCCTGGAACATCTCATATGGTCCATGACGTTCAGAACGTCTTTGAAGTCCCAATTCTAAGCCATAAAGCATGGTGCACTAAACTATCAAGTAGTCATCATGCCGAGCTTTGCCAAACGTTCATAACGTCTGCATATGCTCCTGCAATAGGTTCGTCACCTAGCGGTGCATCAAGGACATAATTCTTCTGTGCAGCAATGAGGATAAACCTCATATCATGGATCCAATCCGCATCATTGCTACTAACATCTTTCAACTTAGTTTTCTCTAGGAACATATATAAAACATAGGGAAGCAACAATGCGAGCTATTGATCTACAACATAATTTGCAAAATACTACCAGGATTAAGTTCATGATAAATTAAAGTTCAATTAATCATATTACTTAAGAATCCCACTTAGACAGACATCCCTCTAATCTTCTAAGTGATCATGTGATCCATATCAACTAAACCATGTCCGATCATCACGTGAGATGGAGTAGTTTCAATGGTGAACATCACTATGTTGATCATATCTACTATATGATTCACGTTCGACCTTTCAGTCTCCGTGTTCCGAGGCCATATCTGTATATGCTAGGCTCGTCAAGTTTAACCTGAGTATTCCGCGTGTGCAACTGTTTTGCACCCGTTGTATTTGAACGTAGAGCCTATCACACCCGATCATCACGTGGTGTCTCAGCACGAAGAACTTTCACAATGGTGCATACTCAGGGAGAACACTTCTTGATAATTAGTGAGAGATCATCTTAAAATGCTACCGTCAAACTAAGCAAAAATAAGATGTATAAAAGATAAACATCATATGCAATCAAAATATGTGACATGATATGGCCATCATCATCTTGCGCCTTTGATCTCCATCTCCAAAGTACTGTCATGATCTATATCATCACCGGCATGACACCATGATCTCCATCATCTTGATCTATATCAATGTGTCGTCACATGGTCGTCTCGCCAACAATTGCTCTTGCAACTATTGCTATCGCATAGCGATAAAGTAAAGCAATTATTGGGCACTTGCATCTTATGCAATAGAGAGACAACCATAAGGATTTTTCCAGTTGCCGATAACTTCAACAAAACATGATCATCTCATACAACAACTTATATCTCATCACGTCTTGACCATATCACATCACAACATGCCCTGCAAAAACAAGTTAGACGTCCTCTACTTTGTTGTTGCAAGTTTTACGTGGCTGCTATTGGGCTTAGCAAGAACCGTTCTTACCTACGCATCAAAACCACAATGATAGTTTGTCAAGTTAGTGCTGTTTTAACCTTCGCAAGGACCGGGCGTAGCCACACTCGGTTCAACTAAAGTTGGAGAAACTGGCACCCGCTAGTCACCTGTGTGCATAGCACGACGGTAAAACCAGTCTCGCGTAAGCGTACGCGTAATGTCGGTCTGGGCCGCTTCATCCAACAATACCGCCGAACCAAAGTATGACATGCTGGTAAGCAGTATGACTTATATTGCCCACAACTCACTTGTGTTCTACTCGTGCAAATAACATCAACACATAAAACCTAGGCTCGGATGCCACTGTTGGGGAACGTAGTAATTTCAAAAAAATTCCTACGCACACGCAAGATCATGGTGATGCATAGCAACGAGAGGGGAGAGTGTTGTCTACGTACCCTCGTAGACCGACAGCGGAAGCGTTATGACAATGCGGTTGATGTAGTCGTACGTCTTCACGGCCCGACCAATCAAGCACCGAAACTACGGCACCTCCGAGTTCTAGCACACGTTCAGCTCGATGACGATCCCCGGACTCCGATCCAGCAAAGTGTCAGGGAAGAGTTCCGTCAGCACGACGGCGTGGTGACGATCTTGATGTTCTACCGTCGCAGGGCTTCGCCTAAGCACCGCTACAATATTATCGAGGATTATGGTGGAGGGGGGCACCGCACACGGCTAAGAGAATGATCATGAAGATCAACTTGTGTGTCTAGAGGTGCCCCTACACCCGTATATAAAGGAGCAAGGGGGAGGGGCGGCCGGCCAGGAGGAGGCGCGCCAGGGAGGAGTCCTACTCCTACCGGGAGTAGGACTCCCTCCTTTTCCTTGTCCAACTAGGAGAGGGGGAAGGAAGGGAGAGAGGAGAGGAAGGAAAGGGGGGGCGCCGCCCCCCCCCTCCTTGTCCAATTCGGACTAGAGGGGGAAGGGGCACGCGGCCTGCCCTGGTCCCCCCTCCTCTTCTCCACTTTAGGCCCATGAGGCCCATTAACCCTTGGGGGAGTTCCGGTAACCCCCCGGTACTCCGGTTTTATCCAAAACTTCTCCGGAACACTTCCGGTGTCCGAATATAGCCGTCCAATATATCAATCTTTATGTCTCGACCATTTCGAGACTCCTCGTCATATCCATGATCATATCCGGGACTCCGAACAAACTTCGGTACATCAAAATATATAAACTCATAATGAAACTGTCATCGTAACGTTAAGCGTGCGGACCCTACGGGTTCGAGAACAATGTAGACATGACCGAGACACGTCTCCGGTCAATAACCAATAGCGGAACCTGGATGCTCATATTGGCTCCCACATATTCTACAAAGATCTTTATCGGTCAGACCGCATAACAACATACGTTGTTCCCTTTGTCATCGGTATGTTACTTGCCCGAGATTCGATCATCGGTATCTCAATACCTAGTTCAATCTCTTTACTGGCAAGTCCCTTTACTCGTTCTGTAATACATCATCTCACAACTAACTCATTAGTTGCAATGCTTGCAAGGCTTATGTGATGTGCATTACCGAGAGGGCCCAGAGATACCTCTCCGACAATCGGAGTGACAAATCCTAATCTCGAAATACGCCAACCCAACATGTACCTTCGGAGACACCTGTAGAGCCACTTTATAATCACCCAGTTACGTTGTGACGTTTGGTAGCACACAAAGTGTTCCTCCGGTAAACGGGAGTTGCATAATCTCATAGTTATAGGAACATGTATAAGTCATGAAGAAAGCAATAGCAACATACTAAACGATCGGGTGCTAAGCTAATGGAATGGGTCATGTCAATCACATCATTCTCCTAATGATGTGATCCCGTTAATCAAATGACAACACATGTCTATGGTTAGGAAACATAACCATCTTCGATCAACGAGCTAGTCAAGTAGAGGCATACTAGTGACGTTTAGTTTGTCTATGTGTTCACACAAGTATTATGTTTCTGGTTAATACAATTCTAGCATGAATAATAATCATTTATCCTAAAATAAGGAAATAAATAATAATTTCATTATTGCCTCTAGGGCATATTTCCTTCAGAAGAACCAAGAGAAGAAGGACGTGTTGCTACACCCCCATCCAACCCTGAAGTTGTTCCCGAGGAGAACGTGTCCGACCCTCCAGCTCCTGAAGTGGAGGTTACCAATACTGAGGCGGCTACCAACACCAACACTGAAGCCAATGACGTTGTCATGGCTGAAGCTAATACGGCACCTAAAGTCAATGTGGCGCCAGAAGTGAATGCACCTGAAGCGAATGTAGCACACGAAGCAAATTCGCTGCTCGAAGACAATGCCTTTGCTCCTGTACCACCTCCAAGGCCACATACCATCGAGCAAGCATATGATCGTGGTCAGCTTGTTACCATCCGCTGGCCAATTCTGGTTCCTCCGCCTGCTCCCGGACCTCAATTTGACTATCATGTGGAGCACAAGCCTCAGTTCCAGAAGCCAAAGCCAAGGCTGCCAAGGTTTCCAGGTACTGCAACTTCACCAAGATCTTTCAATGCCAATGGCTTCATAGCACACAACACATTCTTTGACAGTGATAAGAACCCCTACACAAGGCCAAGAATCTCCTCAGATCGATTCTGGAGTTATCAACAGTGCAGCTACTATTCTTGCATCTTATACAATCAGGGGCGCATTTTCCCTCATATGCGTCTAGACTGCGAAGCCATTGCTGGATTGCCTTGCCTTGAAGAAGCTCTTGACTGCTTCCGTGATGCGGGTCTGCTCAACTTTGTGACTGACAAGGAACATTGGAATGAAGAACTTTTGCTTCAATTCTATGCTACCCTCCACATTCGTGGATACAACAGGGATCCGAAGACTTGGATCCTTGAGTGGATGACGGGCGATGTACATCATGAAGCTAAATCCCAAGACATCATTGAGCTCACAGCCCTGCCCACTCCTGGCGAATATTATGAACCAGGTTGTCAGCAACACCAAAATGCTTTGGAGAGCATTTTTCAGAAGCCAGAGCCTAACATGAGCCAAATGCTGAGCATGATGAAGCCTCTGCCACGCGAAGCTGAATACCCAACGGAATTCTTTGTTGGAGACCTAGAGTATCTGCCCCGCACCATCTATCATATCATCAGGCAAACTCTATGGCATGTCAAAGGACATTCATCTGCAGCGAAGCTTGAAGGAGCAATGAAGACTTTGGTTTTCTATATCTTCAATGGCATCAGCTTTAATGCTCAAGACTTTTTCATCAGGCAGTTGGCTACATCTGGCTCCGACATCTTTGGTCTGAAGTTCTATGCTCCATGGGTAATGCGCCTCATCAAGCTTCACTCTGCTATCAACTATCAGCCGTCTGCGCGCAATCACCTTATATTCTTGCTAGAGGTTGATCTGTCTATCGAAGCCATTTACCCAGAGCCTGCAAAGGAGCCAATTTATCTTCACAATGTTGATCATCAAAGCTTCACCCAGCCCATTGAAGGAGTTCAGGCCGTTTCTCGTGTTTACCCCTTGGCTGGCAATACACGTGCCCCTCGCACCCAAACTGAAGCCACTGCAAGTACCATTGCCCAAAGGCCTCGGAAGCGATCTCGTGTTCTCAATGCCCGAGAGCTTCTCGTCGCTCTACATCAGAAACAGGATAAGCATCATGACTGGCTTAAGCGTCAGATGCAAAGCCTCTTGGTGGACATCAATCGCATTTGAAATCTTGCCACCAAGAATGCCTTTGTCACACATGAAACCTATCGAAGATCTTGGAAGAGTTTGGCATTGCTCAGTGCTGAAGCTGATCTTCAAGACGATGGCTTCACAGAGAGATTCAAGTTTGACTCAACACCTACAAGGAATGCTCACTTGCGTCGGACTCCCTCACTTGAAGACTCTGACTATTCTTCCTCAGCTGCAACAGTTAATGCCAGAGTCATAGACGATCAAGATGATGCTACCTCACCACCTCCAACTTCGGCGCGTGTCGACACTACACCAAGTTCTTCTGCACCATCGAACCTCAACGAGGACCCTGCTGCTTCACCTACTCGCCATGGGAACGAGTAGAAGATCTATGTCTTCAAACCTTTTTGGTCATTACTGACAAAAGGGGGAGAAGCATATTAGTTGATAGTCTTCAAGCGGGTCCATATGGGTGGTTGCTATACTTTTCTACATTTGCCAAGTGCTTACAACTCTCGCTTTTGATACATTTAGTTCGTTTTGAGTTGTAACACTTAAACTTCATGGTCGTCTGCTACCTTTTCGACACTATGTGATGCGATGATAAATTCCGCATGTGCGACGATAAATTCCGCACGAAGTCATTTTGCAGACGTCCATTATTCTTTATGCATGTCATTCTCTTTGTTATATCCTTTCATGCATGATGAATTGTCTTCATAAGTAGAAGAGGAGCTCCGCAAGTACAACCTGCCATGTGCATTTGCATTCAAAAGCAAAATATTTATATGCACATCTTCAGGGGGGGCCTTTCTGCTACTTACAAAGACAATGTCTAAATCCTTTACAATTTCACATACTTTTATCCCCGTTGAAAACTTCAACCAGTTTGTCATCAATCACCAAAAAGGGGGAGATTGTAAGTGCATCTAGTGCCGCCCCTAGTTGGTTTTGGAGTACTGACGACAAACCTGGTTGAGGGACTAATTTGTTTGTGAGAATGGCAGGATAACACAGGTAGAAGTCCATCATTGATTCGGTTTTCCTACCGGAGATGACCCCTAAAAATGTATGAAGACATTGAAGACAAAGGTGGTATGTGAAGATATTCACATTGAAGACTATGACAAGAGAAGACATCGCGTGAAGACTATGGAGCACGAAGACTTAGTTGTTTCGTTGTTTCCTTTTCTTCTTTGTTGAGTCATAGGAACCACCGTACTGTTAAGTGAGGTCCCAGTGAACAAAGTCAGAGTGACTGAAGTGATGCTTAACCAAAATCCTATGTCTTCGAGTGAAGACAATGAGAGCAAATCTTATCCAGAGCTAGCTAAGTCAGCTTTGCTTGTAGCCCAAGTAAAGTTGTCGTGTGTGTTTGAAATCTGACCGTTGGAACACGTGTCAGTTCCTTAGTGACCCAGGGTCATTTTGGACAAATCAGGTCGGGTTGCCTAGTGGCTATAAATAGCCCACCCCCTACACCATAAATTGGTTGGCTGCTCAGAGTTACTGCACGGCTTTTTTCGTTTGAGAGCAACCCACCTCGAAGCCTTTGAGAGAGAAATCCTTGCGAGGACAAAGCCCTAAACACCCAGAGCCAAAGAGTGTTAGGCATCACTGAAGTCTTCCTGTCTGTGTGATCTGAAGACCTGTTACACTTGAGGACTGTGAATCCTCCAGCCGATTAGGCGTCGTGTTCTGAGCATCCAAGAGTTGTTGTGGATCGCCGGTGAACGAAGTCTGTGAAGGTTTGGAAGTCTACCTTGAAAACTTACCAGAGTGATTGGGCGAGGACTGGGTGTCCTTAGCTCAAGGGGAATAAGGTGAAGACATGGTCTTCTGAGTTAAATCTCAGCCTCCCTAACCAGACGTACAGTTGTCACAGCAACTGGAACTGGTCCAACAAATCATTGTCTTCAACGAGCAACTGGTTCTATCCTTCCCATCTCTTTATTTACAGTTGGTCCTTGTGAAGTCATTGCCTGTTTGCATTATCTATTTGTCTTCACTGTGTGACTGCTTGTTCTGATTGGCTTGATATTGTCTTCCATCCTGATCCATACTGCCTAGCTGCTATTAGTCTTTGTGCTTTCACTTCATTGAATACTTGACTATGGCTTGCCTAGTGTGGTCTACCTTCCGCTGCATGTTAATAGGTTCATTTCTATCGATTGTCTTCGAAACTTTCATGTTTTGAAGACTTTCATAAAAATTGCATATGCACCCCCCCTCTAGTCAATAACTAGCACTTTCACACCTGCATTGCACTAAGCTGGAATCTGCAAGCATTCAATACATGGGAGAAGACAAGGTAATATGGGCTCTTTGTTAGATCAACAATAATGCATATGAGAGCCACTCAACATTTTCATCGTGGACTTCTCCTCTCGACCCCCAAAGAAAAGAAAAGAAACAAAACTATTTACATGGGAAAGCTCCCAACAAGCAAAAGAAGAACGGGAAATCTTTTTGGGTTTTATTTTTAATTACTACTACAAGCATGGAAAGTAAACTAGCTAAAAGCTACAACTAATATTTTTTATTAAGGTTTTTCAAACACACAAGAAGAAAGCTTAAAAAGAAGATAAAGTAGCATGGATAATACAACAAAAAAGTATGAGCACCGAGAACTGGCATGAGTGTGTGAACATGAATGTAATGTCAGTGAGAAATACGTACCCCCCCTAAGCTTAGGCTTTTGGCCTAAGTTGTTCTATGCCCACGGATCGGAGCTGCCCTCTCCGGTGTACTGAGGAGGGTCCTCGGGGTGCCACTGGTTGGCGATCTCCTCCAGATCCCACTGATAAACAGACTGGCTGTGAGGATCAGAAAGTGGCCCCGGCTCTGGAGCTGATGTCAGGCTCTGGTATGCCTGAACGGCCTCCGACAAAACAAGGTACGTGCCTGAAAATATGTTGGACAAAGAGGGAGCAGGCAAGGTAATAGTCTCAAAGTAATTCTTATCAAATATCAGTCTATAGTTAAGCATCTTCTTCTTATTCTTAACAATAAAATCATGTGCTACCATACTCTTATAATCTAGAAAAATATGAGGCAACAACTTTTCCTCTTTCTCATAGTGCCTAATAGGTATGTTAAAGTGTGCAGCTAGGCGCGAGGCGAAGAAGCCTCCCAAGACGGGACCCTTTGTACGGTTCAGATTTAACCGTTTAGCAACAATAGTGCCTAAACTAAAAGTGGTATCATGAAACAAAGTGTGGCGCAAAATAACAATATCAGGGGCACTAAGATTTCCACAGTTCCCGCGACCAATTAAGCATCTACTAGCAAATATTGCAAAGTAACGTAGAACAGGAAAATGTATGCTAGTGATTCTTGCATCGGAAACTTTCCTCGTTTCCCCTATAGCGATCATATCAATGAATCCTTCCACATCATTACGATGTGGTTCCTCTATGCTACCTTCAAAGGGTATCCTACAAACCCGGCAAAAATCATAAAGTGACATCTCCTTATGCTCATCATATAAATAAAATTCCAACGAAGGTGGCGATCTCCTAGCATGGAAATGAAAATTTTGCACAAAAATATTGGTGAGTAAGAGATAATGTTCATGCTAGTCGTGGAGGAACTCGGTGAGGCCTGCATTCTTAGCCAAATAATAAAAATCTTCATAAATCCCAGCTTATCTCAAGAATTCATCACAAGGCCATTCACACGGCCGAACCTCCGCAGTACGAGGGAGATTATACTTGGGCTTCTTATTCTCTTCACTTTGCTTGTCCTTCGAGCTTCGGCTCGATGAGCCCCTCAAAAATCTCTTCATCTTTTTCTGAAAATTTCTGAAATTTTTAGTAACTTAAAATAAAAGTGAACCAAACTCAACAAAATTGATAGCAACTACTCCTACAAGTGCCTAGAGGCTATATCATGCATTAGAACTACTTTTGACCACATAAATTTGACATGCAAGCTCAAGAACAGGGTCACCTAAGTAGCAAAAATTTGCAATAAATAAAGCACTAGAACAAAAACTAATTGGACCATAGGAGGAGTAACATACCCAAGAAAAATCCCCCAAAGCAGTTTTGTGAATGCAACTTTGAGCAAGGAGATCGAAAATGGCAGCAAGATGAGCTAGAACACGGGTTTGAGCTGGTGGATAATTTTTTCTGGAGGAAGACGAAGTGTGTGGGTGCAAGAATAAGTGGAGGGGGCCCACATGAGGTCCACGAGGCAGGGTGCACGCCTAGGGGGGTAGGCGCGCCTTCCACCCTCATGGGCACATGGTGAGGCCCCCTGGTGTGTTCTCGGTGCCAATAATTCTTACATATTTCAGAAAAAAAATCATATTAAATTTTCAGGGCATTTGGAGAACTTTTATTTTCGGGGTATTTTTTATTGCAAGGATAATTCAGAAAGCAGACAGAAAATACTATTTTTGCTTTATTTAATCTAAATAACATAAAGTAAAAGGAGGGTACAGAGAGTTGTGCTTTCTAACTTCACCCATCTCATGCTCATCAAAAGGAATCCACTAACAAGGTTGATCAAGTCTTGTGAACAAACTCATTCTGAATCGCATGAAGCCGAAGAATTTCGAACAACACTAGGTTACCTCAACGGGGATATGCACATCCCCAATAATAAGAATATCATATTTATTCTTGGCAGTAGGAAGAGGAAATTCAAAACCTCCAATAATAATCGTTGAAAATTTTCCATTAGAGTTGATATTGTGGACTTGAGGTTGTTTTCTCAGAAAGTGTATCGTGTGCTCATTACCATTAACATGAAAAGTGACATTGCCTTTGTTGCAATCAATGACAGCCCCTGCAGTATTCAAGAAGTGTCTTCCAAGGGTAATCGACATACTATCGTCCTCAGGAATATCAAGAATAACAAAGTCCATTAAAATAGTAATGTTTGCAATCACAACAGGCACATCCTCACAAATGCTGACAGGTATAGCAGTTGATTTATCAGCCATTTGCAAAGATATTTCAGTAGGTGTCAACTTATTAAAATCAAGTCTACGATATAAAGAGAGAGGCATAACACTAACACCGGCTCCAAGATCACATAAAGCAGTTTTAACATAGTTTCTTTTAATGGAGCATGGTATAGTTAGTACTCTGGGATCTCCTAGTTTCCTTGGTATTCCACCCTTAAAAGTATAATTAGCAAGCATGGTGGAAATTTCAGCTTTCGGTATCTTTCTTTTATTTGTAACAATATCTTTCATATACTTAGCATAAGGATTCATTTTAAGCATATCAGTCAAACGCATACGCAAAAAGATAGGTCTAATCATTTCAGCAAAGCGCTCAAAATCCTCATCATCCTTTTTCTTGGATGGTTTAGGAGGAAAAGGCATGGGTTTCTGAACCCATGGTTCTCTTTCTTTACCGTGCTTCCTAGCAACAAAGTCTCTCTTATCATAACGTTGATTCTTTGATTGTGGGTTATCAAGATCAACAGCAGGTTCAATCTCTACATCATTATCATTGCTAGGTTGAGCATCAACATGAACATCGCCATTAACATTATCACTAGGTTCATGTTCATTACCAGATTGTGTTTCAGCATCAGAAGTAGAAATATCATTGGGATTCTCAGGTGTGTCAACAACAGGTTCACTAGAAGCATGCAAAGTTCTATCATTTTTCTTTTTCTTCTTCTTAGAAGAATTAGGTGCATCAACATTAGTTCTCTGAGAATCTTTCTCAATTCTCTTAGGGTGGCCCTCAGGATACAAAGGTTCCTGAGTCATTTTACCCCCTCTAGTCATAACTCTAACAGCATTATCATTTTTCTTATTATTCAATTCATTGAGGAAATCATTTTGAGCTTTAAGCACTTGTTCTACTTGAGTGGTAACCATGGAAGCATGTTTACTAATAAGTTTAAGTTCACCTTTAACTATAGACATATAATCACTCAAGTGTTTAATCATATAAGCATTACGTTTCAATTGTCTACCAACATAAGCATTGAAGTTTTCTTGTTTAACAATAAAATTATCAAACTCATCTAAGCATTGGCTAGCAGACTTATTACGAGGAATATCACCTTCATCAAATATATAGAGAGAATTTATCTTTACTACCTGTGTCGGGTTATCAAGACCATGTATTTCTTCAATAGGTGGTAAATTCTTAACATCTTCAGCTTTAATACCTTTTTCTTTCATAGATTTCTTTGCCTCTTGCATATCTTCAGGACTGAGAAATACAATACCCCTTTTCTTCGGAGTTGGCTTGGGAGTTGGTTCAGGAAGTGTCCAATCATTTTCATTACTCAACATATTATTCAATAGCAATTCATCTTGATCAACAGTTCTTTCCTTGAAAACACAACCAGCACAACTATCCAGGTGGTCTCTGGAAGCATCGGTTAGTCCATTATAAAAGATATCAAGTATTTCATTTTTCTTGAGAGGATGATTGTAACACCCACAATGCGGCTATATCTCCCACGTGTCGGAGCACGACTTAGAGGCATAACCGCATTGTAGGCAATGTCGCAAGAGGGGTAATCTTTACACATCCCATGTACTGAATAAGAAAAGAGGTACATAGTTGGCTTACAATCGCCACTTCACACAATAACATAAATAGCATTACAATCATCCAGATACAATCAAGGTCCAACTACGGAACCAAAATAAAGACAACCCCAAATGCATAATGTCCCCGATCGCCCCAACTGGGCTCCAATACTGATCGTCTGGAAAGGAAACATAGAATCGTCCCGAGTCCTCATCGAACTCCCACTTGAGCTCAGTCGTATCTCCTGGAACGGTATCATCGGCACCTGCATCTGGGTTTGCAAGTAATTTGTGAGTCATGGGGACTCAGCAATCTCACACCCTCGCGATCAAGACTATTTAAGCTTATAGGTAGGGAAAAGGTATGAGGTGGAGCTGCAGCAAGCACTAACATATATGGTGGCTAACATACGCAAATGAGAGCGAGAAGAGAAGGCAAAGCACGTTCGGGAATCTATGATCAAGAAGTGATCCAAGTCTACTTACGTTCAAGCATAACTCGAGACCGTGTTCTCTTCCCGTACTCCGCCGAAAAGAGACCATCATGGCTACACACGATGTTGATCCATTTTAATTAAGTAAAGTTTCAGGTTTTCTACAACCGGACATTAACAAATTCCCATCTGCCCATAACCGCAGGCACGGTTTTCGAAAGTTCAAAACCCTGCAGAGGTATCCCAACTTAGCCCATCACAAGCTCTCACGGTCAACGAAGGATATTCCTTCTCCCAGGACGACCCGATCAGACTCGGAATCCCGGTTACAAGACATCTCGACAATGGTAAAACTAAACCAGCAAAGCCACCCGAATGTGCCGACAAATCCCAATAGGAGCTGCACATATCTCGTTCTCAAGGCACACCGGATTGGCCAAGGTTCCGGTAGGCCAGCCTAGAGTTGCCCCTGGTGGCCACCGGCAGCTGACAGGTTGGACCAACACTCAGAGGAGCACTGGCCCGGGGGTTTAAAATAAAGATGACCCTTGAGTCCGCGGAACCCAAGGGAAAAAGGCTAGGTGGCAAATGGTAAAACCAAGGTTGGGCCTCGCTGGAGGAGTTTTATTCAAGGTGAACTGTCAAGGGCTTCCCATTATAACCCAACCGTGTAAGGAACGCAAAATCAAAGAACATAACACCGGTATGACGGAAACTAGGGCGGCAAGAGTGGAACAAAACACCAGGCATAAGGCCGAGCCTTCCACCCTTTACCAATTATATAGGTGCATTTAAGTAAACAAGATATAATAATGATATCCCAACAATAATCATGTTCCAACAAGGAACAAACTCCAATCTTCACCTGCAACTAGCAACGCTATAAGAGGGGCTAAGCAAAGCGGTAACATAGCCAAACAACGGTTTGCTAGGACAAGGTGGGTTAGAGGTTTGACATGGCAATATGGGAGGCATGATAAGCAAGTGATAGGTATCGTAGCATAGGCATAGCAATAGAGCGAGCAACTAGCAAGCAAAGATAGAAGTGATTTCGAGGGTATGGTCATCTTGCCTGCAAAGTTCTCCGAGTTGATGTAAGCTTGATCCTCGTAAACGTTCTCAACGGGTTCCTCGATCACGCACTCGTCTCCCGGCTCTACCCAAAGCAAGAACACAAGAAAATGGAGACACAATCAACCACGGTGCAATGCACAAGCAACATGATGCAAAACATGGCATGATATGCGGGATGTAATATGCAATGCATATGCATGCTCCGGATGGAAAAAGATTGAACCAGGCCTCAACTTGTAAAACCAAGAGTGCCACTGGAAATATGAGTTGATTTCGGTCGAAATCGATATAAAGATCACTGGAATCGGATGCACGGTTTGCAAATGGCAAGCAAAACAATAATGGCACAAAGCTGCGATTAACAGCACGAAGCCATCTAAATGCATCAAGAAAAATAAGCTACTGCCCTCTAACATAGCAACAAGGCACATGGAAGTGATCCACTCAAGATTCTTGACAAAAGATGAACACTGAGCTACGGCTAAATCACACAATAGAAGGTTCAAATAAGCATGGCAAAAGTGCAAAAGATATCAGGTTCACACACTTGGTGAAAATAACAACATGCCAGGATTTAACATCAGGAAGCAATGTTTAGAGCAAGATAACAACATGCTATAGGAACATACCATGGCAAAGCAAGGCATGACATGAAACTACACAACGCATATAACAAAAGTCCCTTACTGATCATAAGCCAAAAGGTATCAGAAAATACAATGGCAACCATGTGAACATAACAAGTTTCGTTAACAGATTCAGACTTAGCAGAAAACTGGAACATGGCAAAACATATTTACGTAGGCATGTTTGCAAGCTCGATGCACTCACTACAAGGCATTGCATGACAAATTAAGCATACACCCAGCAAGAAGATATGATAAATAAGCTAATCATGGCAAGAACACTCTCATAGCATGCATGGATCAACTACAACAACCTCGGCAAAATTGATTAACACGTAAACAATCTGCCAGGAACATTTTATAGCAAAAGTAGAGCAAGATTGAGTCATGCTAGGGTACACCATAATTGCAAACAAAGACATGGATGGATAGAGCATAACAACATCTCAAAATCATCCTTACTGAACATGCTCAAAAGAGGCATGGATCACTCTGTAGCAACAAGAATACATGGCATAAAAATATCATCAGGGAAATGACTTAGAAGAATTCTAAGTCCCTGAAATCAGCAACGTCACGAGAGCTACTTTGCATGCTTGTGCTAGTCACCACATTGATCACACAAATACATGGCATACACTCCTGTAAAGATGGCATGGCATACAACAAAACACATGTAGGGCTCAACTTCAGAGGAGGCACACATTAAACATGGCAAAAATGACAAATGTCCAAAATCTGTTAAGAATCTAAAACTAACATCACATAGCACTCTTGCAATAGCATTTAGGGCATCAAGATGAACTCAAATGAACATGGTGCAATGGAATGAAATGAAGTGCACAACCATACGAACAATATGATATGCCACATGCATGAAACCGAGCTAGGATACGGAGTTACGATGCGATGAACATGGCATAAAAAATACTGCAGAAAAAGACTTAGACGAATCTCAACCTCCAGATCTAGGGTTGCACGCGAACCGAGGTTCACCTGGATCTCGCCGGAGTTCGAGGACGGGGCTTGGGGGTTGCCGGAGAGGCGGGGTCTGACCAGGGAGCTCGCCGGCGTCGGAGGAGAGCTCGCCGGGGCGGCGATGGGCGGCCGGGAGGCGCGCGCGGGCGCGGTGGAGACCGGGCGACGGCGGCGTGGCGTGGTCGGCGGCGGCGCGGAGGAGCCGCAGAGGGAGGCGGCAGTGCAGGCGGGTGGCGGGCGCGGCGATCCGCGCGAGCGGGCGGCGGCGGCCGCGGGAGCCCCACACGGGCCGAGCGGGCTGGCTGTAGAGGACGGTGCTACGATGCCACGTGGCGCACGAGGATTCGTCGGGCGGCGGCGGCGCGGGCGTGTCCGGTGGGTGCGGACACGTCCGGCGGCAGAGGGGACGAGTTTTAGGGTTTCATCCGCAAATGAAGGAGGGGGAGGCCTATTTATACATAGAAGGAGCTAGGAGGCTCCAAATTGAGCACGGTTTTTGGCCATGCGATCGTGATCGAATGACCGAGATGATGGAGGGGGTTTTGGTGGGTTTTGGGCCACTTTGAAGAGGTGTTGGGCTGCAACACACACGAGGCCTTTTCGGTTCCTCGGTTAAACGTTGGATTATCAAACGAAGTCCAAATGGCACGAAACTTGACAGGAGGTCTACCGGTGGTGTACCAAGGCCGCTTGGCAAGTCTCGGTCCAATCCGAGAACGTTTAACACCCGCACACAAAAAGAGGCAAAAAGGGACGCCGGAGGACATAGGAGCGCCGGAATGCAAAACGGACAACGGGGAAAATGCTCGGATGCATGAGACGAACACGTATGCAAATGTGATGCACATGATGACATGATATGAGATGCATGACAAAGACAAAAGCAACACGGAGGCAAAACCCAACAACGAGGAAATATCATAACTTAGTGCGGGAAATGGCAAGAGTTGGAATACAAATATGGCAGGTTACATATGGGGCGTTACAATGATCAGGCAAAGTATTAAGTAATCGGAGAAGTCTCCCCCAAGCTTGTGGGAGACTCTCTTCTTAAATTTGCACAAAATTATATATTTCCCTTAAGGCAGCTTGATTCTTATGAGCGGGGAAATATTTAGCAGAGAAGTAATAAATCATATCCTGGGGACTACGCACACAACCAGGATCAAGAGAATTAAACCATGTTTTAGCATCACCCTTTAATGAGAACGGAAATAACTTAAGGATAAATAATAGCGAGTTTTCTCATCATTAGTGAACAGGGTGGCTATATCATTTAATTTATTAAGATGTGCCACAACAGTTTCAGATTCATAGCCATAAAAAGGACTAGATTCAACCAAACTAATTAACTCAGGATCGATAGAGAAATCATAATCCTTATCGGAAATACAGATAGGTGAAGTAGCAAAAGCAGGGTCATATTTCATTCTAGCATTCAAAGACTTTTCTTTAAGCTTAGCTAATAATTTATTAAGATCATATCTATCATTGCAAGCTAAAAAGTCTCTAGCAGTTTCTTCATCCATAACATAGCCCTCAGGCACAACAGGCAATTCATATCTAGGGGGAGAATCTTCATCATCACTTTCATCAATATTATCAGTTTCAATAATTTCATTCTCTCTAACCCTAGCAAGTTGTTCATCAAGAAATTCACCTAGTGGCACAGTATTATCAAGCATAGAAGTAGTTTCATCATAAGTATCATGTAAAGCAGAAGTGGCATCATCAATAACATGCGAAATATCAGAATGAATAGCAGGTGTAGGTGTCGCAAGTTTACTCAAAACAGAAGGTGAATCAAGTGCAGAGCTAGATGGCAGTTCCTTACCTCCCCTCGTAGTTGAGGGAAAGATCTTGGTTCTTTTATCTTTCAAGTTCTTCATAGTGATAAGCAGATATAAATCCCAAGTGACTCAAAGAATAGAGCTATGCTCCCCGGCAACGGCACCAGAAAATAGTCTTGATAACCCACAAGTATAGGGGGTCGCAACAGTTTTTTAGGGTAGAGTATTCAACCAAAATTTATTGATTCGATACAAGGGGAGCCAAAGAATATTCTCAAGTATTAGTAGCTGAGTTGTCAATTCAACCACACCTAGAAAACTTAATATCAGCAGCAAAGTATTTAGTAGCAAAGTAATATGATAGTAGCGGTAACAGTAGCAGTTTTGTAGTAATTGTAACAGTGGCAATGGAAAAGTAACTAAGCAAAGATCAATATGTGAAAAGCTCATAGGCAATGGATCAGTGATGGATAATTATGTCGGATGCGATTCCTCATGCAATAGTTATAACATAGGGTGACACAGAACTAGCTCCAGTTCATCAATGTAATGTAGGCATGTATTCTGAATATAGTCATACGTGCTTATGGAAAAGAACTTGCATGACATCTTTTGTCCTACCCTCCCGTGGCAGCGGGGTCCTATTGGAAACTAAGGGATATTAAGGCCTCCTTTTAATAGAGTACCAGAACAAAGCATTGGCACTTAGTGAATACATGAACTCCTCAAACTACGGTCATCACCGGTAAGTATCCCAATTATTGTCACTTCGGGGTTAACGGATCATAACACATAATAGGTGACTATAGACTTGCAAGACAGGATCAAGAACTCACATATATTCATGAAAACATAATAGGTTCAAATCTTAAATCATGGCACTTGGGCCCTAGTGACAAGCATTAAGCATAGCAAAGTCATAGCAACATCAATCTCAGAACATAATGGATACTAGGGATCAAACACTAACAAAACTTACTCGATTACATGATAAATCTCATCCAACCCATCACCGTCCAGCAAGCCTATGATGGAATTACTCACGCACGGCGGTGAGCATCATAAAATTGGTGATGGAGGAAGATTGATGATGACGATGGCGACGGATTCCCTCTCCGGAGCCCCGAACGGACTCCAGATCAGCCCTCCCGAGAGAGATTAGGGCTTGGCGGCGGCTCCGTATCGTAAAACACGATGAATCCTTCTCTTTGGGTTTTTTCTCCCCGAACGTGAATATATGGAGTTGGAGTTGAGGTCGATGGAGCGTCAGGGGGCCCACGAGGCAGGAGGCGCGCCCCCCACCCTCGTGGATAGGGTGTGGGCCCCCTGGCCTTGATTCTCTCGCCAGTATTTTTTATAAATTCCAAAAATATTCTCCGTTGATTTTCAGGTCATTCTGAGAACTTCTATTTCTGCACAAAAATAACACCATGGCAATTCTGCTGAAAACAGCGTCAGTCCGGGTTAGTTCCGTTCAAATCATGCAAGTTGGAGTCCAAAACAAGGGAAAAGGTGTTTGGAAAAGTAGATACTTTGGAGACGTATCAGGCTGCTAGTTGCAGGACCCGTGAGACTCACTCCTCCTCTTATGATGGTGGACCACTGGCATGGAAATCCGAGGACAAGATCTCTACACCACCATCATCTTCCTCACCACCAAAGGAGAAATGAGTATCGGGTACGGGCACTCCCCTTGGCTTCCGCCAAGCTTGGGGTGGTGCCCCGATATCGTATCATCCCACTATCTTTTTGCCTTTACTTATTTTAGTTTGATCTTTTTCTTTAGATGAATAAAAGTTTAGTTCGATCCTTTCTTCTTTGAGAGTTTGCTTAGTGATCTATCATTGTAATCGTGTGCAAGTTATATAATAAAGTTTAGTTTGAGTTTTTGCTTTCTTTACTTTCATGTTGCAAATAAAAGTAAAAGAGAAAGGAAATAAATAAAAGAAAGGAAATAAATGAAGAGAAGATCATATACTAAACTTATGGTAGGTGATGACACCACATAAGAAAAAGTATAAGTAGAAAATTTTATTAGAGGTTGGCATACATAGCATTAGTCAATGATGCAACTCATGAAAGAATTAATAAGGGAAGAGAAGATTCACATATAAATATACTATCCTAGAAATCTTTTGTGATTGTGAGCCCTCATCAAAATATTATATGCCAAAATTGTTGATGTTGGACAAGGAAGACAACTTAATGGTTTACGTTTGTTTATATTCACATAGAAGTCATATTGTCATAGATCCTTTAACATGTGGTGCTTGCCCCTATCTTTGCTAGCCAAAAATTCCGCACTAAGTAGAGATACTACTTGTGCATCCAAAAACCCTTAAACCCAAATCTTACTTTCAAGTGTCCACCATACCTACCTAGGGATTGAGAAAGACCCACAAGTAAGTTGTCATCGGTGCAAAAAGGCAATAAAAATTGCTTCTAAAAGTGTGAGATCATTTAGTGTAAGAGAAAATTGAGCGTTGCACAAACTTGTGATGGTGAAGAATAAAAGCGACAGACTGCATAATAAAGGTCGCTATCACAAGGGGCAATGCAACGTGACATTTTTTGCGCTAAGGGGTTGAGCATACAAACAAATAAGCGCATGGCAACCTCTGCTTCCCTCTGCGAAGGGCCTATCTTTTACTTTTATGCAAAGAGTCAAAGTATTCCTTCTATTCCTTTTAATTTTTTTCCTTTGGCAAGCATCATATGGTGAGGAAAGATCTAGGCACATATGTCTAGTTGAATATAGATAGCATGATTTATTATTGTTGACATCACCCTTGAGGTGAATACGTTGGGAGGCGAAACAATAAGCCCCTATCTTTCTATGTGTCCGGTTGAAATGTTTTGTTCATGTGTAAGCGGTGAGTGTTAGCAATCATAGAAGACTATATGATGGTTGAGTATGTGGACTTGCCTAAAGCCTCCAATACGCGACCCTTCCTGAAAAGATGATGAATTGTAGTTACAAAGTTGACTAAGAACATAGTTTGTTGGTTTCTAATAGAGTTTTTGCTTTATACTTCAATTGTGTGATGAATTGTTACTTATTCAGGAGAAGTATATGATAAAAGTTCTATGATAATAGTTTTATGTTCAATTTTGTTGTTGTTATAATAATCTACATGATGCTTCTATGTCCGTATTTTGTTTTTATCGACACCTCTCTCTCAAAGCATGTCGACATGTTTTTCGATTTCGATTTTCGCTTGAGGCCAAGCGAGGTCTAAGCTTGGGGGAGTTGATACGTCCATTTTGCATCATGTTTTATTACTGTTATTTAAGATGTTTTTATCCATAATAATGCTTTTTGGAGTAATTCTAATGCCTTTTCTCTCATAATATGCAAGGTATACACAAAGAGGGAGAATTCGGCAGCTGGAAATCTGGACCTGGAAAAGCTACGTCAGGCTACCTATTCTGCACAACTCCAAATAAGATGAAACTTCATGGAGAATTTTTATGGAATATTTGAGGAATATTGGAGCAAATAACTACCAGAGGGGGGCACCAGGTTGGCACAACCCACCTGGGAGCGCCAGGTAGCCCAGGCGTGCCCTGGTGGATTGTGCTCACCCAGGCCCACCTCCGGTGCCCATCTTCTAGTATATAAGTCATTTTGACCTAGAAAAATAAGGGGAGGACTTTCAAGACGGAGTGCCTCCGTCTCGAGGCGGAACTTGGGCAGGAGCACTTTTGCCCTCCGGTAGAGCGATTCCGCCGGGGGAACTTCCCTCCTGGAGGGGGAAATCATCATCATCATCATCATCACCAAAAACTCTCCCATCTTGTGGAGGGCAATCTCAATCAACATCTTCAACAACACCATCTCCTCTCAAACCCTAGTTCATCTCTTGTGTTCAATCTTGTTACCGGAACTATAGATTGGTACTTGTGGGTGACTAGTAGTGTTGATTACATCTTGTAGTTGATTACTATATGGTTTATTTGGTGGAAGATTATATGTTCAACTCTAATATGCTATTTAGTACCCTTCTTATCTTGAGCATGTTTATCGTTTGTGAGTAGTTACTTTTGTTCTTGAGGTCACGGGAGAAATCATGTTGCAAGCAATCATGTGAACTTGATATGTGTTCGATATTTTGATAGTATGTATGTTGTGATTCCCTTAGTGGTGTCATGTGAACGTCGACTACATGACACTTCACCATATTTGGGCCTAAGGGGATGCATTATAGATTAGCAATTAGATGATGGGTTGCGAGAGTGACAGAATCTTAAACCCCAATTTATGCGCTATTCCGTAAGGGACCGATTGGATCCAAAAGTTTAATGGTATGGTTAGAATTTATTCCTAATAATTTTCTCGTAGTTGCGGATGCTTGTGGGAGGGTTAATGAAAGTGCTAGTGATCGACTAGAGAGGGGTGAATAGGCGATTTTTAAGAAATTCTTCAAAACATGGAAGTTTCGAAGACAAACGATGGAGATAAACCTACTACCATGCAGCGGAAGGTAGACTACACTAAGCAAGCCATAGTCAAGTATTCAATGAAGTGAAAGCACAAAGACTAAAAGCAGCTAGGCAGTATAGATCAGGTTGGAAGATAGTATGAAGCCAATCAGAACGAGCAGTCACTCAGTGAAGACAAAAGATAATGCAAACCGGCAATGACTTCACACGGACCAACTGTAAATAAAGAGAGGGGAAAGATAGAACCAGTGGCTCGCTGAAGACAATGATTTGTTGGACCAGTTCCAGTTGCTATGACAACTGTACGTCTGGTTAGGGAGGCTGAGATTCAACTCAGAAGACCGCATCTTCACCTTGTTCCCCTTGAGCTAAGGACACCCAGTCCTCACCCAATCACTCTGGTAAGTCTTCAAGGTAGACTTCCAAACCTTCACAGACTTCGTTCACCGGCGATCCACAATGACTCTTGGATGCTTAGAACGTGACGCCTAACTGGCTGGAGGATTCACAGTCCTCAAGTGTAATAAGTCTTCAGATCACACAGACAGGAAGACTTAAGTGATGCCTAACACTCTTTGGCTCTGGGTGGTTAGGGCTTTATCCTCGCAAGGAATTCTCTCTCAAAGGCTTCGAGGTGGGTTGCTCTCAAATGACAAAAGCCATACTCTAACTCTGAGCAGCCAACTATTTATGGTTGTAGGGGGTGGGCTATTTATAGCCACTAGGCAACCCGACCTGATTTGTCCGAAATGACCCTGGGTCACTAAGGAACTGACACGTGTTCCAACGGTTAGATTTCAAACACACACGGTAACTTTACTTGGGCTACAAGCAAAGCTGACTTATCCAACTCTGGACAAGATTTGCTCTCATAGTCTTCACTCGAAGACATAGGATTTGGTTAAGCATCACTTCAGTCATTCTGACTGGTTCTCTTGGACCCCACTTAATAGTACAGTGGTTCCTATGACTGAACAAAGAAGAAAAAGAACGACGAAAGAACTAAGTCTTCGCGCTCCATAGTCTTCATGCAATGTCTTCTCTTGTCATAATCTTCAATGTGAATGTCTTCACATACCACCTTTGTCTTCAATGTCTTCTTACATTTTTAGGGGTCATCTCTGGTAGGAAAACCAAATCAATGAGGGACTTCTACCTGTGTTATCCTGCAATTATCACAAACACATTAGTCCCTCAACTAGGTTTGTCGTCAATACTCCAAAACCAACTAGGGGTGGCACTAGATGCACTTACAATGATACCAACTGGTGCTCGATCTAAGGAAGGACTTCATCATCTTCAACATTGTCGTGAGGACCAATGTCTTCAGCTGCGGTGGGGTCAACAGCTGGATTGTCTTCAGCTTCAGGAGCCTCTGGGGAAGCAGGCTCATGAACTATCACTTGGCGTTCTGGATGTTCAGATGCAGGACGAGCCACTGAGATTGGCTCGACCTCAAGGGGCTCTGGGAGCAGCCTGGTCTCTCTTCTTGGTTTTTCGTTTCTTGGCTGGGGGAGCATCATCAGTGGTGGCCTTGGTCTTGCGCTTCCTGGCTTCGGCTTCAGCTGCCCTTGTTTTCTTCAGTTCTGAAGCCACTGTGGGGACCTTAGGCTTCAAGCCAGTCATATTGGCTGGGAAGACAATTGGATGTACTTCCTGCCTTGGTGCTTCGGGTTCTGCCACAACTGGCTTCTTCTTCTTCTTGGCCTCCATTCGGGGGTCGATGCCTGGTCGCCCCAAAGCCTTGCGCTTTTCAGCTTCATTGTATCACTGAACACATTTGGCAGCAAGATCCTTCATGCGCTCACGAGAACCTTTGGCTTCTTCGTGTTTCGTTTGGAATGCTTCCTTGAGCTCATGCATCATGGTCTGGAAGTTCTGAATGTCTTCAACATTGAGCTTGGCCATATGCTTCTTGAACTGAGCTTTTTCACAATCTATCTTATGCTTCAGCTCGACAATTTTCTGAGCTAGAGCCAGCTCAGCAGCAATGGCTCCGTGGAAGGCGACGCTGAGGCCAATGGGAAGCTGAAGATCATCAAAGCTAACGTTTGGGCTATCAAACCACTCATCAATGAACTTGCTCAAGATTTCAACATCAAAGAGAGGAAGGTCATTGAAGATTTCTGCCTCTTGCTTGCTCTTGATCAACTGCTCAAGAGCGTCATCGCCAAGATCGTCGCCGCTGGACAGATCAATGGCGTCATTCTCATTGCGCGGAACAGCAGCAGGGGTCAGTGCTTGGCTGGTGGGTTGCATGGGCATCTTCACTTTGGAGGGCTTGGAGATGCGTGACAGATCTTCAAACTGCACACTGTGTTCAGGAGGTGCAGTGGCCAGAGGCTTCGCCCGTGAAACCTTTGGTGCTGAGGAAGGCTTCGAAGCTTTAGGTTTCTTTAGCTTCTTTGGCTTCGGTGATGCAGGCGCTTCGTCAGAATCAGCGTCGTCTGCAGGTTCATCCACGGCGGTCCCTTGAACCATAATATGAGTGATGAGACCTTCTAGGTTGTAGAAGGGCCCAACAAGATTGGGTTCAGCTTCGCGTGTGCCATCGGCACGAGGAGCAGAGGGACCTGGATTGAAGTCTAATCCCCACGACTTCTTGTTTTCTTTGGCCAAGTTCCTGGCAAACTGAAAGTTGCGCTTGAACAGATTGTCGTCACGACACCATAGCAATGACGATGGGTCTGCATCTGCAGGATGTGGTCCACGGACCATGCAGGGATAGAAGCCTTGTTCAATGGCTTCAGCTCTGGACCTGGGTCGAAGATTTCTGTATAGGATGTCTCCCCACGGTCGCTTGATGGCATTCTTCTCAGCATACTCCTGGGTCACGAACCTGTACTTGAACCATTGTTCTGCCCAATATCTTCGAATCCATTGGATTCGAGTTTTCCGCCGATTGTAGTCCTCCTCCGGATCTGTTTTGTACAGCTCATAGAGGTCAGGAGGCAGATCTCTTGAGGTGTTACCACGGCACTGTCTGCCACCCTTCCTTGCAGATTTTTCTGGTGCCATGAAGTTTAGACTGAAAGGCTTCAAAGTTGTCAAAGTCTTCCGTCTACTGGTCAGACAAGAACTGGCTTCAGGAGAATTTATATGATGTTGTAAGAATTCTGCAAATGAATGCAGACTATGAGAACCAAGGGATTCTCCCACGGTCATGTACCTGTGATAGCATTAAAGGTGCGAGGGAAGGGGAAGAGGTCATATGCATTCTCAGAAGATTTTGAAGATAAATCAGTTTAGAAGACATTGACCTCATAGTGCAAAGACATTCACTCATAGATAGAGAGTTGGTTCCAGATTTGTACAAATCCACGAATAAGTACAAGTGAGGAATCTAACTACTTTGTGAAGCATAAGTGAATATACTAGGCATATTATGAGATGCAGTATGAAATAGATCCAACTTGTGTGAACAGAAACTGCTTGTGGTAGAAAAGGATGAATCTATCGGATCAAAGAGACTGTAAAAAGGAGGTTTTATTTACCACACGAGGAACTGCTAGACGGAGTGGGAGAGGAGGCCGAGCAGTTCGATCTTCCATGCCCTAACTTGGCGACGGAGGACACCTACGGCGACGGCGGAGAAGACGATGTCCGCGGCCGGCGTGAGGACGGCGTCGGTGAGGTCGCGGCAGCTAAGCGCTTCATCGCCGGCGTCGTCGAGGGATAGCGGTGGCGCTAGGGTTTGTGCGAGAGTGGAAGAAAGGATAATGACTGGGTTGAGCCATGTATTTATAGGGACAGGGACAGCACAATGTTATTACACAGGTGCCCCTGGCGGTTTACATCTGAAGGACGCGTGGCAATCATGCAACACATTGGATGTTGTTCCACGTTCCCACGCACGCCTGGATTGTCGGGTGGTCGTTCCCACTTCTCCAGGTTTCGGGTTGAAGGATTTAGCATTGAAAACAGATTAATGTTTGTCTCTGTGTCTTCTGCTGACAAGGACGCAGAGAAGACATTTTGACAGGGTCAATAGAATGCATATGATTTGGATAGATAGACTTAAGATAGAAGCATAGAGGGGTTAGGGTCCGATCACATTCACTTAGTTCAAAAGATTCAACGTGAAGACATAGCTATAAGTGAATGCTGTAGAGGATAGAAACCAAATTGAAGATAAACATGAGGCCATGTTAACCTTGAAGACAAACAGAAAGCGAAGACTTTGCAAATGTAACGCCATGTGAAGAACACCTCTAAGGGAAGAATTTGGTGGTGGCGTTACCCACCGTATAGGAAGTATTAGACCCAGACACGGCGCACAATTATCGTGGCGCTCCGAAGTCAAATTCCTCGTTAATGTATTCACACTCAGAATGTAAGTCTTCATTAACTGAAGACATACGTTACTTCGTATGTTGCACATCTAAGTCATCAACATGCATAAGTGTTAGGATGTGTGCCTGATCAAAGGACATTTGAGGATTCCAAGATATTTAGCTCACACTGTAACTTGCAAAACCTCTTCTCATCCAAGGGCTTTGTGAAGATATCTGCCAGTTGCTCTTCAGTGTTGACGTGTATGATATCAATATCTTCCTTCATGACATGATCTCTGAGAAAGTGATGACGAATTTCAATGTGCTTTGTCTTCGAGTGCTGAACTGGGTTGTTAGCAATCTTGATGGCGCTCTCGTTGTCGCAGTAGAGTGGCACTTGCTTCAGATGAATGCCATAGTCTTTGAGTGTTTGCTTCATCCATAGAAGCTGAGCGCAGCAAGATCCAGCAGCAATGTATTCAGATTCAGCAGTGGAGAGAGATACACAGTTCTGCTTCTTTGAAGACCAACAAACAAGTGATCGTCCTAGAAAGTGACATGTGCCTGATGTAGACTTGCGATCCACCTTGTCACCAACATAATCAGCATCCGAGAATCCAACTAGATCAAACTCTAAGCCCTTTGGATACCATAATCCTAGTGTTGGGGTGTGAGCCAAATATCGAAGAATTCGCTTCACAGCTAAGTGATGCGATTCCTTTGGTGCCGCTTGGAATCGGGCACACATGCAAACACTAAGCATGATATCTGGCCTAGATGCACATAAATAAAGCAAGGAACCAATCATGGAGCGGTATACCTTTTGATCGAACTCTTTACCATTGTCGTCGGGGCCCAGATGGTGTTTAGCTGGCATTGGCGTCGTGTACCCTTTGCATTCTTGCATTCCAAACTTCTTTAGGCAATCTTTGAGGTATTTCTCTTGAGATATGAAGATGTTGTTGCGTTGTTGACGTATTTGAAGACCAAGGAAGAACTTCAGCTCACCCATCATGGACATCTGATATTGCTCTTGCATCATATATCCAAACTCATCACTGTATTTCTGGTTGGTGCAGCCGAAGATAATGTCATCCATATATATTTGGGACACAAACAGTTCACCATCATATGTCTTTGTGAAGAGAGTGGGATCCAGGGAACCATGTTTGAAGCCTTTGCTCTTCAGGAAGTCTTTGAGTGTGTCATACCAAGCTCGAGGGGCTTGTTTAAGGCCATACAGTGCCTTGTTGAGCTTGTAAACCATGTCAGGATGTTTTGGATCTTCAAAGCCATGCGATTGTGCAACATACACTTCTTCTTCAATCTTGCCATTGAGAAAAGCGCTCTTCACATCCATTTGATACAGAAGGATGTTATGATGATTTGCATAGGCTAGCAGTATCCGTATAGCTTCAAGCCTAGCCACAGGAGCAAATGTTTCATCGAAGTCAATTCCTTCAACTTGAGTGTACCCTTGAGCAACGAGACGAGCTTTGTTTCTGACAACTTGACCATGCTCATCTTGCTTGTTGATATTGTGCTTATGAGGATCAGGATGTTTGACTAGTTCCCATACATTATTCAACTCAAATTGTTGAAGCTCTTCTTGCATAGCTTGAATCCATTCAGGTTCTATGAAGGCTTCATCAACTTTCTTGGGTTCAGATATTGAGACAAATGCGAAGTGTCCACATAAATTTGCTAGTTGTGTTGCCCTTGAATGAGTGAGTGGACCAGGTGCATTGATGCTGTCAATTATTCTCTCAATCTGTACTTCATTGGCAACACGAGGATGAGCAGGACGAATATTTTGCTCTTGCTGATCATTTTCATCGTTAGAAGGATTGTCTTCAAGCTGAGCATTGTCTTCAGGTTGATCAGGTGCAGAGATGATAAGTTCCTCTTCAGGCTGAGCTTCAGACGGTATGATTTCTCCAGTTCCCATAAGCTTGATGGATTCACTGGATGGAACTTCATCTAGCACATTTGGCAGGTGCTCTCTTTGCGAGCCGTTAGTCTCATCGAACCGCACATCCACAGTTTCAACCACTTTATAGTGAAAGAGGTTGAAGACTCCATATCCAAGCATAAAACCTTCATGTGCTTTCGGTGCAAATTTTGAAGTGTGATGTGGATCCTTGATCCAGCACCTGGCACCAAATACTCTGAAGTAACTGACATTTGGCTTCTTACCAGTGAGGAGCTCATAGGATTTTTTGTTCAGAAGCTTGTGAAGATAAACACGGTTGATGATGTGGCATGCAGTATCAATGGCTTCAGGCCAGAACTTTATTGGAGTCTTGTATTCATCAAGCATCGTCTGGGCCATCTCAATAAGTGTTCTGCTCTTGCATTCCACGATGCCATTCTGCTGCGGCGTGTACGGAGCTGAGAATTCATGAGTGATGCCCAAGGTATCAAGATAAGTGTCGAGGCCGGTGTTCTTGAATTCAGTGCCATTGTCACTTCTGATGTGCTTGATCTTGATGTCATAGTTGTTCATGGATCGATTGGCGAAGCGTCTGAAGACATCCTGCACTTCAGTCTTGTAGAGGATTATATGCACCCATGTATATCTTGAATAATCATCAACAATGACGAAACCATAGAGACAAGCAGTAGTAGTAAGAGTTGAGTAGTGAGTGGGACCAAAGAGGTCCATATGTAGCAGTTCGAAGGGTTGAGTCGTTGTCATGATCGTCTTCGAGGGATGCTTGGCCCTCATCATCTTTCCAGCTTCACAGGCACCGCATAAGTGATCCTTCTTGAACTTGACACCCTCGATGCCTATGATATGCTTCTTCTTAACAAGGGTGTGCAAGTTCCTCATGCCAGCATGCCCTAGCCTCTGATGCCAGAGCCAGCATTCTGAAGCTTTTGCTAGAAGACATATGGCAAGCTGTGGTCCTATTGAGAAATCTACCACATACAAATCATCTTTCCGATACCCTTCAAAGACTAGAGACTTGTCAGATTCCATTAGAATAAGGCAACGATATTTTCCAAATATCACAATCATGTTTAAATCACAAAGCATTGAGACAGACATTAAGTTGAAACCAAGGGATTCAATAAGCATTACTTTATCCATGTGTTGATCCCTTGAGATTGCAACTCTACCTAGACCCAATACCTTGCTTTTACCAGTATCAGCAAATGTGATGTGACTCTTGTTAGATGGACGTAACGTTGAGTCCATGAGAAGACTTTGCTTGCCAGTCATGTGATTAGTACACCCACTATCAATAATCCATTCTGAAGCAGCTGGTATCATACCTTTGGCACCGCGTGCCATGAAGCAATAGGTGGGAGCGGAGTCGTCCTGGTCATTAGCATCGGCGTCGGTGATGGAGTCATTGTCTTCAATGTTGAAGATGGACTTGGCAACATAGGATGTAGCCAGACTAGCAATGCCAGAATCAGACTCCTCCTCAGACTCCACCTCCGCCTCCTCAGAAGCAGACTCCTCCTCTGAATCCATTTCCTTGCCAACAAACGCACGAGCCTTGCCAGATGAGCTTTTTTTGTGTGATGAAGACTTTGAGGAAGACTTGGAAGAAGACTTCGAGTATTTCTTCTTCTTCTTGTCGTCAGAATCATATTCCTTGCTCTTCTTCTTGTTGTTCTCATTTTCCCACTACGGACACTCAGAGATGTAGTGACCAGGTTTCTTGCACTTGTGACATGTTCTCTTCTTGTAGTCATGAGCAGAAGCTTCATCATTCCTTGAGCTGGATCGTGAGGACTTTCTGAAGCCTTTCTTCTTGGTGAATTTCTGAAACTTCTTCACAAGCATAGCAAGCTCCTTTCCAATGTCTTCAGGATCATCCGAACTGCAATTAGATTCTTCTTCAGATGAGGAAACAACTTTTGCCTTCAAAGCACGAGTTCGCCCATAGCTGGGACCGTAGATGTCTCTTTTCTCAGAAAGCTGAAACTCATGTGTGTTGAGCCTTTCAAGTATGTCAGATGGATCAAGTGTCTTGAAGTCAGGGCGTTCTTGAATCATCAGGGCCAGTGTGTCAAACGAGCTGTCAAGTGATCTCAGGAGTGTCTTGACGACTTCATGCTTGCTGATCTCAGTAGCGCCGAGGGCTTGAAGCTCATTTGTGATGTCAGTGATTCGATCAAACGTGAGCTGAACATTCTCATTGTCATTTCTCTTGAAGCGGTTGAAGAGGTTGCGAAGGACACTGATTCTTTGATCTCTCTGGGTTGAGACGCCTTCGTTGACCTTGGAGAGCCAGTCCCAGACTAGCTTAGATGTTTCCAGAGCACTCACACAGCCATACTGTCCTTTGGTTAGATGACCACAGATGATGTCCTTGGCAGTGGAGTCCAGTTGAATGAACTTCTTGACATCAGCAGTGGTGACACCTTCACCAGCCTTGGGAACGCCATTCTTGACGACATATCAGAGGTCGACATCAATGGCTTCAAGATGCATGCGCATCTTATTCTTCCAGTAGGGATATTCAGTTTCATCGAAGACTGGGCACGCAGCGGAGACTTTGATTATCCTTGCAGTCGACATAGCTAAAACTCCAGGTGGTTAAACCGAATCACACAGAACAAGGGAGTACCTTGTTCTGAAACCAATTGAAAGTGTTAGTGATCGACTAGAGGGGGGTGAATAGGCGATTTTTACGAAAGTCTTCAAAACATGTAAGTTTTAAAGACAAACAATAGAGATAAACCTACTACCATGCAGCGGAAGGTAGACTACACTAAGCAAGCCATAGTCAAGTATTCAATGAAGTGAAAGCACAAATACTAAAAGCAGCTAGGCAGTATAGATCAGGTTGGAAGATAGTATGAAGCCAATCAGAACGAGCAGTCACTCAGTGAAGACAAAAGATAATGCAAACCGGCAATGACTTCACACGGACCAACTGTAAATAAAGAGAGGGGAAAGATAGAACTAGTGGCTCGCTGAAGACAATGATTTGTTGGACCAGTTCCAGTTGCTGTGACAACTGTACGTCTGGTTAGGGAGGCTGAGATTCAACTCAGAAGACCGCGTCTTCACCTTGTTCCCCTTGAGCTAAGGACACTCAGTCCTCACCCAATCACTCTGGTAAGTCTTCAAGGTAGACTTCCAAACTTTCACAGACTTCGTTCACCGGCGATCCACAATGACTCTTGGATGCTCAGAACGTGACGCCTAACCGGCTGGAGGATTCACAGTCCTCAAGTGTAATAAGTCTTCATATCACACAGACAGGAAGACTTCAGTGATGCCTAACACTCTTTGTCTCTGGGTGTTTAGGGCTTTGTCCTCGCAAGGAATTCTCTCTCAAAGGCTTAGAGGTGGGTTGCTCTCAAACAAAAAAGCCGTATACTAACTCTGAGCAGCAAACCGTTTATGGTTGTAGGGGGTGGGCTATTTATAGCCACTAGGCAACCCGACCTGATTTGTCCGAAATGACCCTAGGTCACTAAGGAGCTAACACGTGTTCCAACGGTCAGATTTCAAACACACACGACAACTTTACTTGGGCTACAAGCAAAGCTGACTTATCCAGCTCTGGATGAGACTTGCTCTCATTGTCTTCGCTCGAAGACATAGGATTTTGGTTAAGCATCACTTCAGTCATTCTGACTGGTTCACTTGGACCCCACTTAACAGTACGGTGGTTCCTATGACTCAACGAAGAAGAAAAAGAACGACGAAACAACTAAGTCTTCGCGCTCCATAGTCTTCACACGATGTCTTCTCTTGTCATAGTCTTCAATGTGAATGTCTTCACATCCCACCTTTGACTTCAATGTCTTCATACATTTTTAGGGGTCATCTCTGGTAGGAAAACCGAATCAATGAGGGACTTCTACCTGTGTTATCCTGCAATTCTCACAAACACATTAGTCCCTCAACCAGGTTTGTCATCAATACTCCAAAACCAACTAGGGGTGGCACTAGATGCACTTACAGTTAATCATAAGTAGGAGGTTTGTTCAAGTAAGAATAGCACCTAAGCATCGGTCCACCCACATATCGAATTATCAAAGTACTGAACATGAATTAAGCCAACATGATGAAAGTGACTACATGAAAATCCCGTGTACCCTCAAGAACACTTTGTTTATTATAAGAGATCGTTTTGTCCTGTCCTTTGACTCAAAAGGATTGGGCTACCTTGCTGCACTTTTGTTACTACTATCATTACTTGCTTGTTACAAATTATCTTGCTATCAAACTACTCTGTTACTTACAATTTCAGCACTTGCAGACATCACCTTGCTGAAAACCACTTGTCATTTCCTTCTGCTCCTCGTTGGGTTCAACACTCTTACTTATCAAAAAGAGCTAAATTGATCCCCTATACTTTTGGGTCATCACTCCCCCCCCCCAAGGAAGGAGGCCGAATTGGAGAAGGGAAAGAGGGGGTTCGGCTCCCCTTTCCTTCTATCCTTCCTCTTCCCTTTCCCCCTTCTGAAAATAAGGAAAGGAGGGAGGCCAAATTGGGGAGGACCCCAAGTAGGATTCCTCCTACTTGGGGCGCCCCATGGTTGCCTCTCCTCCCCTCCCACCTATATATACGTGGGGAAGGGGCGCCTAGTTAGCCGTGTGCGGTGTTCCCTTCCACAGTTTACACCCCCGGTCATAGTTTTGCGGTGCTTAGGCGAAGCCCTACGAAAATCACTTCACCACGACGTCGTGTTGACGGAACTCATCTATTTCCTCGACACCTTGCTGGATCAAGAAGGCGAGGGACATCATCGCGCTGAACGTGTGCAGAACTCGGAGGTGCCATACATTCGGTGCTTGATCGGTCGGAGCTAGAAGAGGTTCAACTACATCAACCGCGTTGTCAAACACTTCCGCTTCGGTCTACGAGGGTACGTAGACACACTCTTCCCCTGTCATTTCTATGCATCTCCTAGATAGATCTTGCGTGGGCATAGGAATTTTTTTGAAATTGCATACTACGTTTCCAACACCTAGACCCCCTTTAACAGTACGATTTTTTCTACGACTCAAAAATAAGAAGAAAGAAACTATGAAAACAAAGTCTTCAAGCTTCAAAGTCTTCACATCAATTTCTTCAAAGGTCGTACCAATTTCTTCACCTGGAGAAATACATTTTCAGGGGTCGTCTTCTATGGGTTGAAACAAATCTTCAGGGACTGTAACACATGTGTACACTCACGAACACATTAGTCCCTCAACCCATTTGTCTTCAATATTCCAAAACCATTAAGGGGGCACTTGATGCACTTACAATCTCCCCCTTTTTGGAGAAATTGGTTACACGATATTGAGGAACTCCCCATGAAGATGTGCATATGAAGAATTTGCTTTGGATTGCAAACGCATATGGCATGATGGAATTGTGGAGATCTCCCCCTATATATTGGAATCCAACTATGCATGATCATATGATATTGGAGAATTTGAATGCATGATGAATGGTGTCTGACGAAATACAACATGCATGATCATATATCATTGAGGATAAGCATATCAGATCATGCGGATAAAGATGTAGAAAAAGAGTCAGACCACCAATAGTTATTTAAGTTACAACTCATCAAAGAGCAAATCAAATGAAGACCAAGAGTTGTAACTTAGCAAATACAACCCATATAAAGACCCACTTGAAGACTAACTCAAATCCCCCCCTTTGTCATCAAATGACCAAAAGGACACAAAACTGAGGACACCCCTGAAGAATATCATCTTGAGGAATCCAGGGGAGTGCCAGCGTTGTTGTCGGGGTTGCGAGATGCAGAAGAGGACCAGTTGCAGTGACTTCAACCTCTTCATTTTCATCAGTGGAGCGTGAAGGAGACACCGAGCTTGGCACGTGAGGAGGAACTTGTACTTTCTTGAACTTCTTCATGGGAGGCATTGACCAATCAAAGTTCTGTTGAAATTCCATTGCAATAAGTTTGTCATTAGTCTTCAGATGTGATAATATGGCCCATGTTCTGTCAAAAATCTCGTGGGCGTAGTAGTGATTCTTGCAGACTGCATTATGTGTCACTGTCATATTGGCATGAATGGCAACAAGTTGACGCCTATTTGAAAGTGCAGGGTTACTCCCAGAGGGGGGTGAATGAGAGATTTTTAGAAATTTGTCAAACTCTGGTAAATTTGATGAAGATAAAAGTTAAGAAGTAGAAACATAAGGCAACCAATTCATCACAGTAGCAGAAAGCATGCATACAAGATACATATAGGTGAAGAACATGCAATCATACAAGCATGAGGAAGATGAACTGAAGAAATGAAAAACAGCCTGATGAAAGTCTTCAGTTCAAATTTTTAGATGATAGATCAAAAATTCTTCAGCAGCGGAAATACATAAGGTAAGGGTGAGGAATTTGAAACCAGGTAGGCTCGGTGAAGACACGACGATTTGGTAGACCAGTTCCGGTTGCTGTATCAACTATACGTCTGGTTGAGGCGGTTGAGACGAACTCAAAGGACACTTAGTCCTCACCGTATTCCCCTGAACCAAGGTCACTCAGACCTCGCCCAATCACTCATGGTAAGTCTTCAAAGTAGACTTTCAAAACCTTCACAGACTTGTTCACCGGCACACCAGAATTACTCTTGGGTGCTTAGAACATGATGCCTAACCTTTTGGAAGAATGACAGTCTTCAAAGGTAACAGACGCCAGATCACACAGATCAATCTCTTTAGTGATGCTCAATCACTTTGGCTCTGGTTGGGTTTTTCCTCACTAGGTTTCTCTCAAAGTCACCAGAGGATGGACTGATCTCAAATGATAAGTGTCAAGTTCTCTTAGGAGTAGCCAACCAACAAGTGGTTGTGGGGGGCAGCTATTTATAGCCAGGGGCAACCCGACATGAATTGTAATAAATGCCCTTCTCAGACATGACCGTTGTTAGGATAAGGATCCACTCAACAGCTATCACGCGTTGCAACAATGGTCGAAAAATGAACTCTCAATTTCGTTGGGGCGCTCAATTTCCTCACGATAGGTAGATCGCACTAGCGGAATCCTAACTCCTTAGCGTGACCCAATTCGCCAGCGACCAGATGAACTTCATCACTGTCGCTAGCAAAGTCGTCAGCTGTTCCGGAGATTTCCAAATGCTTCACTCGAAGCGTCTTGTGTATGTATAGGTTTGAGCATCACTTTGGAAATGTGAAATATGATTCACCTGGACCCGCTTTAACAGTATGGTTTTTCCTATGACACAAAAAATAAGAAGAAAGAAACTATGAAAACAAAGTCTTCAAGCTTCAAAGTCTTCACATCAATTTCTTGAAAGGCCTTACCGATTTCTTCACCTGAAGAAATACATTTTTAGGGGTCATCTTCCATGGGTTAAACCAAACCTTCAGGGACTATGACACATGTGTACACTCACAAACACATTAGTTCCTCAACCCATTTGTCTTCAATACTCCAAAACCATTAAGGGGGCACTTGATGCACTTACAACATCCAAGGATGATTGGGGGTTGCAAGGAACGTCGTTGGACTATCACCACTGTGGCTCACTCAGAATCGAAGGATTTTATAGTGTCACCACCAACCCTTCTTCTTCGCTTTGCCGAATCGCCTTCGATCACTCATCTCCCCAAGTGACATGATTTATGTCACGATCTCGAGTGGCCAGCATACCTATCGAGATTGGGAGATCGAGGTCAAGAACCGATAAGTCAAGATGCACATGGTCCGTTCTGACCCGTTGGCCCTGGTGGACTGCACCAAGGTTCGTTACCAATAGGATAACCTTCTGGCCCAGAAAACCTTTAGGGTCCAGTAGGGTTAAACCTGTTTGACCCTCAGATCGAACCGTATGATAGCCACACAGACGCTCCGGCATCACACAGCTGCAGCCGCAACAAGATGCGAGTTGGAGGGTAGCTGGCCGGTCACCGAAATAAGCTAGTTAGCACCCCGCCTTCCGCCTCTCCTCTCTCCCGCCAGAGTCGGCTCACCCCCATAACTAGAGCCGAGCCAAGCAAATCGCAAGGATGGTGCGCCGCGCCCAAATAGCCCAGAGTGCGTTCGGTCAGGGCAGAGCACGCCGGGGAGCGAGTCGGGAGCCGAGTCAGGGCAGCTATGGTGCCCATGTTTCTGCATCCTTCCAAGCTTTCTCCTGTTTGCCTCTCATATCCCCGCAAATCACCAAGTCCTCCCCACTGTCGGATGCAAATGGCAATCCAAGAGAAGCAAGATGCTAACAACCATGAGGTGGTCATCGCAGGAGAAACAAGGAGAGGATGGTGAGCTTTGATACGTCTCCAACATATCTATAAATTTTTTATTGTTTCATGCTATTACATGATCACTTTTATATACTTTATATGCCATTTTATATTGTTTTTATGGACTAACCTTTGTCCAGTGCCAGTTCCTATTTTCTGCATGTTTTTGGTTTTCTAGGAAATCCATACCAAAGGAAGTCCAAAAATGATGAAACTTTTTGATGATTTTTCTTGACATAAAGAGACCCTGGAAGCTTTGGAAGGAGACCAGACGATGCACGAGGGAGCCACAAGTCAGGGGGACGCCCCCTGGGGGTAGGGTGCTCCTAGGTGCCTTGTGTCCCACTCCTGGCTCCGTTTTCCCTAATTCTTGGCCTATAAATTCCATAATATTCAGAAACCCCCAGAGCGAGACCCTAAACAATTCTTCCGTCGCCACAAGACTATGTTCCGAAGCGATCCCATCTGGAGACCTCCGCCGGTACTCTGGAGGGGGAAACCATTGGGAGAGCAATCTTCATCAACCTTTGCTGCCTCCATGATGATGTGTGAGTAGTTCCCACATGACCTATGGGTCCATAGCATTAGCTAGATGCCCCCTCTCCCTTTTGATCTTCAATACAATGATCTCATATGAGATTAATCCGATGTACACTTTTGTGGTGTGTTTGTTGGGATCCGATGAATTATGGAAGTGATGCATAGCAATGTATGCCTTTTCCGATCTATGAGTTTTCTTTAGCCAAGTTGATGATTAGATCTTCAGCGGAAGTGGTGCATAGTGGTAGGTTCAATCTTGTGGTGTCCTTACTCTATGATAGGAGGAGTTGCAAGACACATATTGTATTGTTGCTACTAAGGGTAAAACAACTGGGCTTGAACATATTGCATGATCTTATTTTGTTTACATTATGTTATCTTGCTTAATGCGTTACTCTGTTTATCATGAACTTAATACTTTGAGATGCATAGTGGATATCGGTCTTGGGGTGGAGTAATAGTAGTAGACATTAGTAAGTTCAATAGTCTACTTGTCACAGACGTAATGTCTATATATTAATTATGCCATGGATGATCATCATGACTATGCGCTTTTCTATCAATTGTCCAATAGTAATTTGTTTACCCACCGATGCTATTTATGACAGAGATGCCTCTAATGAACGCTATGGCCTTCGGGTCCATTCACTTCTATATTAAAACAAACCTTATAATTCCTTGATGTTTTCTTTTAATTTTATTTTTACTTTTATTTATTATATCTACCACCACCAGATTTGATACTTTCAACTGGTAGGAACAAGGGAAGTGTCGCCCCCTTGACTTTGTTAGGTGTAAGCATTTGCTTTATGTGTGTGTAGGTATTGTCAATATTGTTTGTGTGCTGTATCCTATTTGTTCGATAAACCTTAGTTTTTAACTAAGTGAAATACTATTTGCTACTATACTACATCACCCTTTTCTCTTTAGGGAATCCCAACAATATCACAAGTAGCAAGCTTCTGCATTACTGAGGTGATCTACAAATTAAGGCATCATATGGTGCAAACCTACTTGTTCATGATTTTTGTTGCTACACCGCCTAATTTTTTTGCACGAACATAAGATAGACAATTGACGTAGAAGGACCAGTAAAAAAATTAAGCATATTAGTCTTCTTCTTCCATTGATTGTATGTAACTCGCCGAATATTAAAAAATATACTGAACCAACAACAAAGAAAAGTGACACCTGTGAATGCCCTTGTCATACTAGGCTTTAAAGACTGCAATAGCCATTCGCTCCTTGAGACGAGATATAAAAACCGCCGAAGCAACATTGGACGCGGCTAATCTGCACCCGAGCTCATATGCTCCTGCATGAACAGTAAAATCGAAAAAAAATCAAAACAAATTCAAAAAAATCCAATTTTTTGAGAGAAACATTGACAAAAGTTCTAAGTGCCTGCAAAAATTCGTCATGAAATCACATTCCTAGAAGGCGTGGCAAAAAAAACAAAAATAGTACTCTGGAAAAACTACTTTCAAATGCATTTTGAAGCACTGAATTTGTTTTTTTTTTGCCACGCCTTACAGGAATGTGATTTCATGATGAATTTTTGCAGGCACTTAGAACTTTTATCAATGTTTCTCTCAAAAAAAATTGGTATTTTTTGAATTTTTTTCGATTTTACTGTTCATGTGGGAGCATATGAGCTCGGGTGCAGAATGGACTTTTCGCATTGGCTGGAGCATCACCGCAGAATATGCTTGCAACACCATTAGCATAGTGGCTTGAAGAAACCGGACCAAGCCTAAGAACAACACAGGGAAGATGTCGTAGTCGCCACATTAATAGTCAACCAAAAACTCTTCTTAAAAGACACACAAACTGAAGAGAACTAATAGATCCGAGGACACAAACTCTCACAAGTCCTTCATCAGCGTCTGATCGAACGTCGTCGAGGTGAGGAGAAACCGAAGAGAACTTATTTCAATACGTCATCGTCGGCACCACCTCGCCGGCGAAGCAAATCCTAAGAAAAATAAAACAAAACTTACATATCCCCACTCAATTTTTTTAGCGGCATGGGACTACAAATCCTTTATTCCCAGTACAAATCTGGGTGCCTAAAAGAGGTCGCTCAAAAGAGATAGATATATTTCAACCTCTATTGATCTCGCGTAAGACTTTTTTTACGCGACATGAAAAAGTAACTATGAATTCTTTTTTTTGTTTGCGAATCTTAACATGCACATAGATGCATTTTCCTTTTCTACGCGACACGAAAAAGTGACTACGAAAAAGGCTAGGTTTTCTTTGTCTCCCACCAGCTCCCCCGCTGGCCTGCCTCGTCTCCGGTGGCCTTAGGGCCATGACGGCACGGTGGATACAGGCCCTTGCCGGCAGGAGGGCTCCATCTTTAGATGTACCTTCGAGTTTTGTTAGGGTTTGTGTCCTTCTCAGGAAGATGAGACATCGGCGGCTTTCTGAAGATGGAATAAGGTTCTCCCTGTCAAGTCCCCGTTTCGGTGGTGCGTTTAGCATCGTCAGTGTGCGTGTGGAGGTGTGTCTTCAGTAGATCTGTCATTGGTGGATTTGCTCGGATCTTGTTGTGGTTCGTCTACGTTCGTGTGTCTTCAAGTTGGATCCTTCCGATCTATGTTACTCTTCAACGGCGGTGGTTGTTGTTCTGGTGCGCTGGTCCTATGGGGCCTTCGCACGACGGCTTCCCGACTGTCTACTACAACAATGTTTGCCCTGCTCTAGCGAGGAGGGGCAATGACTGTGGCGCTTCGGCTCGCTTGAGTGCTTGTAGTCGTCGCTAGATGGTCTACGAATCTAGATATAATTTCATTATTTCTAGTGTTTGTTGTACTACCATGATTCTTCGTGAAAAAAATATACTATAGTGGGGATCAACTTCTTTTGTATACTGGACTTCTTCAGGTTTTTATTGTTGAAATAAAACAGTAAGGTCACTTTGCCGAAGACTAGCTGGACCTTTTGGATGCGACGCTCTGCCGTGAGATGAACATAACGATCCATAATACGCCTTCTCCCCTGCATGGTTACGCTTTATCCCCTGTTTCTGACGAACTGGACGCTGTGCATTTGGGTCCTGACACCCGCCGCCACCACTGCCGGCCCTCCGTTGCGGCGCCCAGCCAGCCGAAGCCTCCGCTGCCTCGCCGCCGGCACAGGAGCCCAGCAGCCCCTCCTTCCGCCGCTCCCTCCCAACAACGCCGCCGACCAGTCCATAGGCAGGTAGCCACCTTTCCTTCGTTCTCACTCCCTCCCTCCCTCTTCCCTCGTCCCCCCTCCCTCCTTCCTCTTGCATCCTATGTTTGTTCGATTTTTTTTCCTGATTTTTGTATTGGCGAGTACTTGCGTAGACTGGATCTTCTGAGAATATAATGACGACTATTTCTTGATGAGTACTTGCTGCGTGATTTTTCCGGTGCATGTTCAAGTTCACATGTGAAAGGATTTTGCTTGATAGGTGTTTGTGCTAATGCTTGTAGGGGCAAATGTTTAGTTTTTTTTTTCAGATGAGAAAATGTTTTGGTTGAAACACATTAGCAGTGGAATATGCAATGACTGGCGATATATGAGAAGGAAAAGATTAAGTTGTTTTATCTGCACCCTCTTGACCTGAAATCAAAGCTTAGCAGTAACATGCAATTCGAGAGAGCAGGGGTTTTGTCTTGGTTATAGTGGCCGAAATTGGTTAACACATTAGTACTACTAGTGGTATTGTTGTTGTTGGTTTTGACAGTCAGACCTAAAATATTACCATTTAAAGTGATTGTTTCTCCTTTTGCATGTTAGCTGATTGATCTCCAGGTTCCACCTTTCCTGTTATGCCATGCTGCAAACCTTTCTGTATTTTTGCTCAGATCGTGCTACTGTGCACACAAGACAAATTGTTGGTTTCTTGTTTATTCATACAATTTCTCCTGCAATTACGTGTTTCATGTTACACAAGCCAACCATTCTTTGGGTTTTCACCTAGTCAACCTCACTAGCAATGTTACACATGGCTTCATTTTCTGGGTTTGAAGTTAAAATTAACTTCTGTGTCAATATATACGCTAGGAAGGTATTGAATTGCATGTGTATGTACTTCCCAGCGCTACCAAAGGGGGTGTCACCAACACAAGCGGATCCTGTTCAAGAGGAGGAGAATGAAGATATCTTGAACAATATTCATAGTAGGATAGCCGATGCGTGTTTTGCGAGAGCAAGATAGGTTAGCTATGTTGATGAAGGCCATCATCATGTGAACCATATGTGTTCCATATAGTCCATGTCTTTAGTAATAATAATTATACGTATGCAACATTACAAAATAGTCGTTGAATTTCCTATATCTTAGCCGTGAATTGTCTATATTGTCTAATTTTCCTTTCCAAAATGGTCGTTGAAATGCCTAACAATGCTCAAACCACTGCTTTACGGTCAATTAGCACATAAATATTCTTTCAGCCCTGAGGGGCATTACAAATAATTCATGCCAAAACTACAATTTCACAGTTGTTTCAATCAAACAATTTCCAGCCTTTTCATAGTTCTCAGCTCACAGCAGCTTTCTCACAGCTCACAGCTCACAGTTGCCTTTTCAGAATCCGCAGTTCAATCTAACACACCCTAATTCTATCCCTTTGGAATTTGGAGTTGGAACACGGCATCAACATTGTCAATTGGAGAGGCTTGGAGCTGCTTCGGCATCCTCAGGAGAGCAAACAAAAAGGTAATCTGATGTACCTAGCTTATATACTCTTTTTTTTGTGAACTAAAAAAATAGTAAAACGTATCCCCGTATTGAAGCTTTTCCAAAATGGCGAATTTATGTATCCCTACTGGCCCAATACGGATATACGTATCCGTATCGGTGCATTTTAGGATGCCACTAACAAAATGAGAATGCTTTTTCCCTTGTATCACAATTTTGCTTTGCGTTTGTTTTTTCCATCATCTTGTCAAAACAAGATTGATCGTATGAGGATTTTATGCTCGCTCTCTAACTCTCTAAATATTGTTTATGTGTTACCTTTGCAGCTTTCCCAGTGATATTCATGCACCTTCATGCCTTATTCACCTTTCCTTCCTTGTCGAATGTGTGGAGTTGCAGTGAGGAATAGTTCAATAAGGAAAATGTCTCTAAGAACTAGCTCTCAGCTCGCCCTACAGCTTAAAAGTAGTGTCTTTTTTACTACTGGGCTCCCGGGTTATCACAGTTTTGTAAGTTCCAGAAAAGCAGATGTCTGTGGAGTTCCTTTAAAGGCTACCAATAGTGTTAATTCACGGTTCTTCTCAACTGCATATGGTAAAAAGTTAAGGTTTCTCATTAGCAATAAGAGCTCATTTATCAATCCAAATATAAATAGGGAAGATGGGGGTGCTGCCCATAGGTACTTCCATAGATCTGAGAGACGCCAAAGCACACTAGCTGCATGCAGCACCATCGCTGATGAGGCTTCCACATCTACGAGCAAGTGCAGTGAGAGTGGTACAGGTACTAAAAAGGACATTGCGAAGAATAAAAATTCTGGAGGCAGCAAAAAAGAAGTTAGCATAGATGTGAAAGAAAAGAAAGTATTTACCAAGAAAAAGAGCAGTTCTACTAAAACTAGTAAAACAGCAGCAAATACAACTGAGAAAGCAAGTGTGAAGCAAGAAGAAAAGAAGGCCGACACATCTAAATCAAAGAAAGGGGTTGGTAGTTCCAAAGAGAGAAAAACAGTAACCAGTTCGAAGAAATCTTTGGAAGCAAAGGAATCTGCTGCTATTGCAGCTGCCGAAGCCAATAATTACATGAAGACCACTGTTGATGCTTCTGGTAGTGAGAGGAGGCCACTTGTACCTCTGTACCCCCCCGTAGCTAAATCAGTTATTGTTGTTGAATCAGTTACAAAAGCAAAAGTTATTCAACAATACCTTGGGGACATGTACGAAGTATTACCCAGCTATGGTCATGTGAGAGATCTAGCTCGAAGGTCAAGATCTGTCCGCCCTGAGGATGACTTCAGCATGGTATGGGAGGTGCCTAATGGTGCCTGGACATGCCTTAAAAGCATTGGAGTTGCATTGAAAGGGTATGTTTTATAGGCTGGTTATCAGTAACGTTGTTCAAATTTCGTTCTTGGCATATAGGTTTGCTATGCATTAGTTGCTGGGAAGGTAAGACAAATTCACATACTTTGTTACTTTTACGGTATGAGTCATATCTTTGTCTCTAAAAACTTGTATTCCATGCAATACCATTTGTCCATATCCTTGTCACTTTCTGCAAGGCTTAATTGGGTGAACACATGATAGTCGTCTTGGTTTCTGTTTTACAACTTGTAGTTTGTAATCTTTATTGGACGTAATGCAATGTTGTGAGTACTAATACCTTTTGGATCCATGCGCCACTCACCTTTGAGTATAAGTTAGATTGTCCGTGAAGTGTGCACAGAGTGATAAACAGTACCATGTCTCCTAGATTTATTATGTTCTATCTAAACTTGATGGCTTTTCAAGGACACATAGACAGAAACTATAACAACAGTATGGTGTTGGTGATGGTTGATTCATCTCATATGCAGATTTTTGTTGTTAAGCTGTCCTTGTAGATAATTTTGTGTCAAGTATCCTATGCCTATATTCTCGTATGCGAATGTCACTATCACCAGGTGTATGTTGGCATACTATACCTGCACATCACTAGCGGATGAAGACATCTCTATTAGACCCATACATGTTCTGTGAAAATGTATCAACTGAACTATTTAACTGTATACTTACGTAATAGACGCTCCATTACCAAGTTACGGTCTTGGTTGTTCATTTACTTCTATTTGTTTTAATCTTTTGCATATTTCACATAGCTGATTAAATTGGTTTCAACCGGAGCTTCAATTAAATTCTGAATTCTGTGAGTATTTTCTTCATTGCTACATCTGAGTATCCGTTAATTAGTTGAACCTTTTTTCTCTAGATCTGCCTTCCGCTTATAGCAAGTGTCATACATGTGTTCGAGTTAATTCTTTCTTGTATATGTCTTGTGCTGGTGCAAGTTTCCATGTTGAGTTCCCCTGCTTTATGAAGTTGTTGCTGATTGTCTTCTGTTATTGTTGCTTATTTCTTATCTCCAGAGCAGAAAATTTGATTCTCGCTTCTGACCCTGACCGTGAAGGTGAAGCAATTGCTTGGCACATAAAAGATATATTGATATGGACTTAGTTAATGCTTATCTTGCACGCCGTTCCCTTGATTATTTGATTGGGTTCGCCATATCACCACTTTTATGGAGGAAGTTGCCTGGTTGTCAGTCCGCTGGACGAGTCCAGTCTGCAGCTTTGGCGCTTGTTTGTGATCGGGAGACTGAAATAGAAAAGTTTAGCCCACAGGAATATTGGACTGTTGATACTGAATTTGAAACCCAGTGTTCAGATTCTTCAAAAGGCATATGTCTTACATCCTGGATAAAGCATCTCAATTCAAAAAAGTTGGATCAGCTTTCTATAAGCTCTCAAGAAGAAGCACGAGCTCTAGAAAAGAGGATTTATTCTTGCCAATTTGAAGTAAGAGGTGTTCAGAGAACCAAAATTCACAAGAATCCTCCGATGCCATATATAACATCCAGCCTTCAGCAAGATGCAGCAAACAAACTACATTTTGGTGCAGGGCACGCCATGAAGGTTGTTTCTACTTAATAAGAACTTAGATGCATAGCTTTACTATTATAATACTGTCATTTACATGTAGTGACCTTTTGACTCATATGGTTCACTATGTGACTGCAGGTAGCCCAGAAGCTTTATGAAGGGATGAATCTTTCGTCAGAACAAGCAACAGGATTAATAACTTACCTCAGAACAGATGGGTTTCATGTACGTTCATTCTACTTTTAGTTGATTGCCAAAGTAGTCTTTCTGTTTATAAATGTATCTGTAGGTCAGGTAAAACATACTCTTGGTCTCTTATCTGTGATCTGTGGTTGTTGGTTAAAGTTGGTGCATTCACAAAAAAAACCATCAAATTGGTCACTCTATATACAAGTGAACTGTAGAGAAAGATTCCACATGGCGCTGACTTTGAGGGGTTTGACACTCAGATAAAGGAGAGAGATTATAGAGTGGGATGATCTAGGTTCTTGCTTGAATCTGATGCTGACACAGTGACAATACTCATCCTTGGATAGGAAGGCTCATGCTGACACAGTGACAATACTCATCCTTGGATAGGAAGGCGGAAGCTGAAAAGTTTTTCGAGTAGAGAGGCCAGCTTGATGCTATGGCCAAAATCTGGATACTTTTGCTTAGTAGAAGAAAAAACTTAGTATATCAGCTCAAACATCTGATCAAGAAAATGGAGTTCTATAAGTCCTTATTGCTATTCCAAATAAACTGTCTGCTCTATTATATTTTGACTTTCTGTTCTCATTATTTAGTTCCATTCATGTATATTTCTAGGACCCTGGGTTAGCTACAGTAGTAATAATATCACAAACGAACATGTAGAAGGAACTCATGTGCATTTTAATACAGAAATATATGCATGAATTTTTCAAGTGGTGATGACTTGAACTTCAGCGGTGAGATTGTGCATCCATTCCCGCCCAAGTGATCTCGGTGTAATTTTAAATTTAAGGCAACTTCAGTTACATGAAACACATCATGTGTATATATGAGCATTAACTCAAATACTAGATTTGGCTACAAAATCTTAATTGTGTTGCGTGCATGAAAGATATTACTTTCTATTCCTTGATTTGAGAATTTCTTGTCAGTTATCAGTGATAGTTGATTGTTATGCGGTACTCATTTTAATAGCCTGAAACTGTTGCCTTATTTGTTTATGCTGTCCTTTCCATTGAAGATTTCTCATGGAGCTGCAGAAGATATTCGTTCGTTAGTGAAACAAAGGTATACTCTACTGGAATATTTTGTCAAGTTTGTGTTACTAAGTTTGTTCTGGACTGCTAATCTATCTTGTTTCATGTTTAATTGATCAGTTCCATTATGCCAAATAATCTGATTAGTGCTCCAGTGATTAATTTCAGCAAAATGGCAGTTTGCAGTTCTGCTTATTTCTTTCTCATTGTCAGGATTTATGGGATTGGATATTGTGAGACACAATATTTGATATCACTAAATATTTACAACCCTTCAATTGTTTTGTATGTACTATGTTTGATGGAATGGCTGGAGAGCTTTCTGGTATCATTTTTATGAGTTTGTTTCTTTTCCTGTCTAATCTTATTCTTTGGAAGCTAGTTTGAGAGAATCAGTATCTTGGGAGTTCAACATGTTACCTTCCTGTTTATGAGTATGTCACCTGGGGCTTCCATTCTTGCTAACAAGTATTTGTTCTAGGTATGGTGAGCAATATGCATCAGAGGATATTAGGAAGTACTTGAAGAAGGTGAAAAATGCTCAAGAGGCCCATGAAGCCATAAGGCCCACCAGCATAAGGAGGTTGCCATGTAATAAACCCACCTGTAGTTCTGTGTTTATTAACGATGTTGCACTACCGTAAATCATTTTTGGGTATGTGTTTTTTCTGTGTGTGTGTGGGGGTGGGGGGGGTGGGGGGGGGTGGGGGTTGTTATTATCACATACTCATTTCCCAAGTTTCTATTTACCATTGATGGTTTTGAGAAACATACTGGGTATGTGCTAGTGGCTTGTGAGTTGCAGATTTCATGTATAGACTATTTGACAGTTCATGGCCATTGCAAGCTTTGGTTGCGAAAGTTCTTATTACTCCCTCCGTTCGGAAATAACTGACGTGGTTTTAGTTCAAAGTTCAAATTTGAACTAAAACCATGTCAGTTATTTCCTAACGGAGGTTGTATTATGTATTAACTAAAGGTGTTTCCTTTACTTATTGTCCTTTCTCTGGCTGTTTAATCCTTTTAAACATTTCTCATTTGTTCCCATGGAGAGAATTGGGACAAGGAGATTTGGAAGTACAATGGCACTGGGTGATGGAGGGCCGCTGTTGGGTGAGGAATACATCCAAAAGAGACTATCAAAAATAGATAACCAAGGGTGAGAGAGTCGTAGGATTCTAGGGACCATTGAGCTAGACACCTGCACCCTCCCTCCATTACGACACTGACAGCCTAAACCCTAGCTCCTTCTACCCACCCTTCTCTCTTCCCTATGGCTTTCTTCTGCAGGATTTGGTGCTGGGCTGAGTGTTGTTTACTAGTTCATTACGAATCCAGAGGTGATATATATATTATGTATTTGAATGGCATGTTGGGTGTTGTTTACTAGCTAATTGTAAGTTCTCATGTACTCGCTGTTCCACATCTACCATAACCTTCTTTATGTCGCCTCTTGATTTGTAATTAGCAGGGTTTTGCCATCTGTTGTGAACATGCTTTAGAATTGACACATTCATGATGAACGATGGTTATACATGAAGTCATGCGCTCTAGGGCTGAAAGAGTACCTGAATGTGTTTTTCATTTTCAGAATTAGGAGTTGCTAATGTTTCTTTCGTTTTGCCAAATCTTCTGTAGCATCTCTTTTTCTTACTTGCATATTTATATTTAAGCATTATAGTTTTGGTTTCTTGTTTTCCATTTATAGTTCTATGACTATCATGGTATCTCTTTCAGCATCTTTGATTGGAATACTTGATGAGGATTCTTTGAAACTGTACACTCTAATATGGAGAAGAACAATGGCTTGCCAAATGGAAGCTTCAAGGACTGAGCTGGTGGGTTACTGTTTTACTTCATGTTTATCTGTTGTTTATTACTCCAATCTTTGGGCTGGCTGGCTACTATGTGTATTTTTACAAAGCTATATTGTCGACAGTAATAATTTACTGAACCTTGGCTCAGCTAGACCAAAGAATCTAACTGTGCACATGTTTTGAGATTCGAGACTGCAAAAAATATGCCAATCACCCTCCTTCTCTTTCCTCATTAAAAACCATGAATAACACATGTTTCCAGTTTAAAGGAAATATGAATTCAACAAGTTTGCAGTGTATAGGTAGCTTGCTGCTCATATTTGTATGTTATATTCGTTGGTGCAGCACTGTTGGTTTAGAAAACTCCTCATCTGTCTATAGAAATTATGACAGGTATAGAATTAAGAGGGATTTGTAAGTTGACATCTAATCTAGCAAACCTATGTTCAACTCTTTTCTGTAGATGAATGAGGCAGCCCTGTGTTTATGACAGAACATTTTGCCTAAATGTACTGATATTTCTTTGTCTATCGGTCTGTTTTTTCGTTACCAGCTAAGCCATCTGTTCCACAACTGTCGCCTAGCAATCTTATGAACAAAACCAAGTAAGCATGGAAAGCTGGAAAGCTGGCCGATGGCCATATTAAGCGAAATACTTTACCCGTGAACCTTTCTTATTTTTTAAATAATGGTAAAACAGGAGAGAATCCGGCTATTTTAACATTCTGAATTGGCATTTCTCAATAAAATGGATAAGTGTGGTGAAACAGAGGAATTACAATCTACCGGCATGTATGCGAAGTGTAAGAATAAATGTGGTGGTCATCTTTTGAGATTAGTTGTATATGATATGGTTGAGTACGAGAACATGATGATGAGGCATCTAACTATTAGAATTTGTTATAACTTAGGCGTGAGAGATTTCATCCCATTTGTTGTGGCTCTTCAAACAGAATTCTGGTTGTGTGCTAAATATATATATTTGATGCCTTGGTAGTTAATGAAAATGACTTCCATTTTCTTTGCTACGCAACTTCAAGACATGCTAAGTTCTACCTTTTTGTTTTGGATTTTCATTATTTTATATATCCTGTAAAATCCAATGCTTATTTTCTTACTCTGTGTGCACTTTAATAATTGCATTGTAGATACAAGTTGGTATTGGTAATCCTGAAGGAGACATGATTTTTCATTCATCTGCGTCAAGGCTTGACTTCAAGGGGTACCAAGCTGTCTATGAGGTAAGTATCTAGGCTTCTTGATCTTCTGTTACTTATGTTTGCCCAGGTAAGAAAATATTACAAGACCAGATTACAGACTCCTATTACAATTGGTTGTTGGCAGGGTAACCTTCTACGGGACTAAACCTTTCCAACTAATACCCAGACTCCTAATCTAAAAAAAACTATAATTAAACTAGGACATATTTTTAGGCAGGTGCAGGGCCGGCCCGTGCAGGTCTCTTGCGCCTATAGGGCTGGCCCCACATGACATCTCCCCCTCCATTCTGAAACAGCTCGTCCTCGAGCTGGAAGCTTGGATAACGTTCGCGGAAGGTTGTAACATCCTCCCATGAAGCAGCAGACGCGGCTGGCCCTCCCAGTGAATGAGCACCTGCTGGACACCGCGAGCAATACGAGCACGCAATGCTTGGACAGGGGTTGGATGTACTCGACCCTGAAACAGAGGTGGAAGCATCGGCGGAACTTCCAGCGGTGGACCATGGTACTTCTTCAGGACCCCGACATGGAAGACATTGTGAATGCGGGCGCGTGGGGGCAGCTCCAAACGGTAAGCAACTGTATCGATTTTAGCAAGGACTTTGAAAGGCCCATAATATTTGGGAGCCAATTTCCCTTTGGCGCCTACTCCAAGGAATGCTGCCAGCTGGTGCTGAAGACGGAGCCAAACCCACTCTCCAACATCAAAAGAAAGGGCCCGATGCTTATCATCATAGTAATGCTTGTATTGTTGTGCTGCCTGAAGGAGACGCTCACGGATGTCAAGTAAGAACTGATCGCGGTCGAGGATCTGCCGTTCCACCGCCTGATGGCGAATCTCGCCCAGCGTGTAGTCCCGCAATGAGGGGGGATCCCGTCCATAAACCACCCGGAAAGGAGTGTCCTTCAACGCTGAGTGGTACGAAGTGTTGTAGCAGTACTCCGCCCAAGGCAACCATTAGAGCCACTGCCGGGGGCGATCCCCAGTTATGCAACGAAGGTACATGGTGATGACGCGATTGACGGCCTCAGATTGTCCATCAGACTGCGGATGGAAGGCCAAACTCATGTGCAAGCGCGTCCTCGCGGCGGCAAACAGAGCCTTCCAAAAACCCGAAGTGAAAACCACATCCCTGTCCGAAACGATGGATGTGGGAAACCCATGAAGTCGGACAATGTTGGAGAAGAAGGCCTTAGCAACGGACTCCGCAGTGTTCGGATGCGCCAATGGGATGAAATGCGCATACTTGGAGAAACGGTCCACGACGGTCAATATCACACTTTTGCCGCCCACCTTCGGAAGTGCCTCAATGAAATCCATGGAGATGTCTTCCCAGACACGAGATGGCACTGTCAAGGGCTGCAATAAGCCGGCTGGATGAAGCTGCTCCGTCTTGTTGCGTTGACAAACCTGACAAGCACGAATATACTGCTATCAAGGGCTTCAAGGCGATAGTCGCTGCAGGCGTCCAAAGAAATCCATCTTTCTTGAGGAGCACTGTGAGGGGAACTGCAATGGTGCCAAAATCCCGGATGAACTTGCGGTAGTATCCTGCCAGTCCTAAGAAACCACGCACAGCGCGGACGGTGCGCGGAACCGGCCAGTCTACCACGGCTAGAACCTTGTCGCTGTCCATGGCAACTCCTGCAACGAAAATGACGTGTCCCAGATAACCCATGGTTTCCTCCCCAAAGGAACACTTGGAGCGCTTGAGAAACAGTTGATGTGTGCGCACAACCTCCAAAACGAGCTTGACATGACGTAGGTGACCCGACCAGGACGAGCTGTAGATCAAGATATCATCGAAGAACACAAGCACAAACCGACGAAGGTAGGGACGGAGGACGTCGTTCATGAGTGCTTGGAACGTCGCTGGGGCATTTGTCAAATCAAAGGCCATCACCCAACGATTACGAGTCGAACGACTAGTCTAGACTAGTCGCTCGACTAGTCTAGACTAGTCGCTCGACTAGTCGACGAGTCGCAAAGTGAGTGTCGACTGCATTTCTCGTGTAGACTAGCAGACCGAGTCGAGCCGTGGATGGACTAGTCGACGACTAGTTTGGGCTAGTCGACCAAATCGAGTCGAGCGACTCAAAATTTTGGAGGTATAAATGAGCTTGCTGGACGAGGCCGCCGCCACTCATCGCCGGGACGGCGGATGTCACAGCGAGGCGCGGCCGTCGGCTGGAGCTCGTGCTCGAGCGGCGGCCGTGGCCATGACCCGTAGGCGAGCGCGGCCCTGAGACGAGAGAGAGAGAGAGAGAGAGAGAGAGAGAGAGAGAGAGAGAGAGAGAGAGAGAGAGAGAGAGAGAGGGAGGGAGGGAGAGGGAGGAGGCACGGCGGTGGTCGGCGAGCTCGCCGGCGGAAGCGGCCGGAGGCGCGGGGCACGCGCATGTGCTCCCGTGCGTGTTGGCACTGGCGGCTGAGTTGGGATCGATTGGGATCTTAGGGTTCCAGTGGCTGGGACGTGAGTTAAGTATAGGCTAGCCACTTGGGCCCAAATGGGCCAGCTGGTGGGGGCGTGTTGTGTGGCGCTGGGCTGGGCTGGGCCTGACTAGTGTTGGCTAGCACTGCTGGCCTGTAATGTGCTGTACAGTTTACTACATACTACTCCATACTGCTACTATGTATTAGTAGTTGAGTACTACAGTACTATGTCGACTAGTCCAGCACTAGTCTAAGACTAGTCCGATTAGTCTATGAGTCTCAACCTCGGAACGACTCGTCGACTCGTAATCCTTGCCATCACCACAAACTCAAAGAGGCCCTCATGTGTGCGGAATGCCGTCTTGTGGATATCCTCAGGGGCCATCCGAACCTGGTGGTAATCCGACCGAAGATCCAGTTTGGTGAAAAAGCGGGCGCCCTTGAGTTCATCCAGAAGTTCATCGACAACGGGAATTGGAAACTTGTCCTTGATGGTGACAAGGTTGAGACCACGGTAGTTGATACAGAAACGCCAAGTCCCGTCGGCCTTTCTGACGAGTAGAACGGGGGATGAAAATGCAGAAGAACTAGGACGGATCAGACCGCGAACTAGCATCTCTGAACATTGGCGCTCCAGTTCATCTTTTTGAATCGTTGGGTAGCGGTAGGGACGGACAGCAACCGGCAGTGCCCCGGGATTAAGATGAATATGATGGTCATGTGCGCGCTGCGGCGGCAGGCCCTGGGGGTCGGCGAATACATCGGTGAAAGTGGCCAGCGGGCTGTCCAGAAGGTCCTTGCCTTCGCACGCATGTAGGTGGGCAGGCCGTCCAAGGGAGCCGAGGCCCGACCACTCCACATGGTGATTCGAGTGCCAAAACGACATCCACTGCGTAGTGAAATCCCAGAGAATTGGCCCAAGAGTTTTGAGGAATCGTGTACCGAGGACGATGTCAAACCCGCCCAATGGAATGGCATGCAGATCAACAACGAAACGCTCCTTGTCAATGGTGATCGCAGCCTGCTGAAGGAGTCCCCGACAGGTCACCTTATCGCCATTAGCGACCGTGACTCCCAAGCGACTATTGGAGGAGAAAGGCAGCCCGACGATGGTGGCCAGCTCTTCGTGGATGAAGTTATGAGTGCTGCCTGAATCAAGCAAGGCGACCAAGTCACGGTCCGCGATGCGAAGAGTGACCTGCATTGTGTCGCTGGTGGGAATTCCTGTGACAGCCAAGAGTGAGATTTGTGCCTCCTGGAAGTCCTCAAACTGCTCCTCTTCGGCGTAGGCGGATTGAATGTAGAACAGTTGTTTGCAGCGATGGCCCCACGCGAACTTCTCGTCACAATAGAAGCAGAGACCCTTAGCGCGCCGTTCATCCATCTCGGCGGGCGTGAGTCTTTTAAAGACGAGCGCGTGCGTGGGGTTGCAGGAGTCCGGTAAGGCCGGAGTAGGTGCGGCCATGGGGCGGAGTGGACGGCTGGGCCGGTCCGGGGTGGCCGCGGTGCTGGTGACAATATTGAGGTGCTCAAAGGAGATTGCTAAGTCCATAGCCGCGTCCAAAGTCGCCGGTTTCAGCATCTCGACCTGAGTTTTCATAGGTTCGCCCAAGTTGTTGGTGAAGATATCCCGCTCATCGTCGTCAGCAATGGGGCCCACCCAAGAAAGATTCTCTAGAAAGCGCTTGGAGTATTCCGCCACGGTGCCGGAGCGGTGGGTGGAGATCAGCTCGCCAAAGGGGTTGGCGCGGGTCGGCGGTCCGAAGTGGTTGGCTATCAGTTTTTGAAACTCGGTCCAGGATGGCCGCTGGCCCAGCTTAGTCTCGAGGTGGCCATACCATAATGCGGCGACATCGGTGAGATGGTATGAGGCGAGCCACGTCTTATCCGACTCCGGCGTTCGCTGCCCGAGGAAGAAGAGATTGCAGCGTGTCAGCCATGGTCGCGGATCGCTGGCCCCGTCAAAGAGGGGAAAATCAATCTTGTAGAGGCGCGGAGCCCGATCCGCCAGATCGGCTGGGCCCCCGGTGTGGGACGACGCATTTGAGGGCCGCAGGAGCCCGGTAACCCAATTGAGGCGTGCCCTTGCCTTCCAGCCGAAGGAGGGCCAGGTTCTGTGCACGTTGCTGCTGTGATATGTCCGCCAGCTGGCCCTGGAGGGTTTTGAGCGTCTCGGTGATGGACTGGTGGGTGGCGCGGTCCTCGGCGCGCTCTGTCCGAGCGGTGTGGTTCTCCTCCGAGAGGCTGTTCAAAGTGGCGACCACGGCCTCATGATCCTCGTGCTGTTTGGTCGCGAGGTCTGCTAGGGTTTGCGGCAGGGGCACCAGCGGCGGTGGCGGAGACATGGCCGCTGGGATCGACGAGGAAGCTGATACCAAGTTGTCACGGCCTGGCTGATTGCCGCGCAGGTTGTAGTCGTGGGTTGTAGGAGGACGAGGGCGAGGCCCTCGCCGGCCTATGGTTGGAGAAGGGGGTTGAGGAGGGGCGCCGTGGCGCAGGAGCAAGGAGGTGAGGTTGTAGGTTATTTTCTGCTTGCGTTTATTGATCCAAGGGCTGGCTATATATAGCCTAATTACAAGACCAGATTACAGACTCCTATTACAATTGGGTGTTGGCAGGGTAACCTTCTACGGGACTAAACCTTTCCAACTAATACCTAGACTCCTAATCTAAAAAAAACTATAATTAAACTAGGACATATTTTTAGGCAGGTGCAGGGCCGGCCCGTGCAGGTCCCTTGCGCCTATAGGGCTGGCCCCACATGACAGTAGCATTCTCCACTTTCCTTTATGCTACTTTGGCCAGCCCATGAGTAGATTTAGTAGGAAATATGTTGTATTCATCTCACTCATGATATCATTTCATGTTTCAAGGGATGAGGATGATTGCATAATTGTGTTCATCTTTATCATCTCTGTAACCTTAATTTGGTCTGTATCTGTTACAATGTGAGCTGGTCCACATCAACATCAAAGGAGGTGCCCAGTGCCTGCTGCAAGATATAAATGTGATTAGATTCCTTGTTTAATTTCACGGACCTTAAGCGAATTATTTAAGATATGACCAGATTCCTTTCTCTTGTTACTTGAAGTTGTTAGGTCTTCTACCCCTCTTCGAAACGCGAGGCATCCATTCAGTTGAATTAACCAGAATTAGGGAGTTTTTCCCTTTTCCCTTGTCCCTCTCTTCCCAGTTCCCACCACAAACCCTATTCATAACTCTGCATATATATGTATGTGTGTATTAGGGGTGACATGGCTCAAATACAATCTGTCTGATCCACCACTTTATTCTTTTAGGATATGAACATAGAAGACAATATGTTCTCAGTTGGATGTGGATATAATTTAGGATATCAGGGCCAAACTAAATCTAACAGCCATTTTATGCAACAATGATAATACTAATACACCTATTCTGCATAGGATGCATATCAGGGTGTGCTTAATGGTCTCAACTCTCAACTGGTCTTGTTTTTGACAAACCGGGCTTTGGCCTGTTATGAAAACTGGCCATTTTCAGCTGGTTCTTCCTGGTTAGTTTGACATCCTCTACAAATTCAACATGTCCTAACTCATTTTTTGCGGGGAAGTTTCGACTCATTTATGGTGTGCATTTGTGAAGTATACAAACAATACTGTACGTTATTGATTTTTTCTACTGAACTTGCTTGAAGGTTTATCTTCAACTGATGCAATGTTGATCTTTTTGCATTCTGTATTCTTATGTATGGGAATAAAATATGCCTTGTTTTCACTAGTAAATCTACTGAATAGCTTATCTATATTAAAATTGCTTTATAGTGTGTTTTGTGTTGTACGTAATCATGTAATACCCCGTAGATTGTCATGTATTTTTCACCACAGGATGTCCCATTTCCTGCCTTTGCTGGAAGCGTGAATTTCTGCCGATTCATCAGCATCTCTAATTTTTACTGTTATGCGTTAGCTTCTAGTTTTCCGTAAGTGGTTGTTTGGATAGCAAGTACGTAGTACCTACCAGTTTTAGTAAACCTTGTTTTAAGAAGATTTTCTGGAAAACCGGTTTTGTTTATATATAATTCAGTTAGGTATGCACTCATAGAAAATCATGTTTGGATTAAGAAGGCCTTGAACCCATTTGTAGATTTGGCTTTTTGTGGACATGGGTGGGGGGAACTAGCTTCCTAAATACCTAACTTTGTTCCTAAATACCCGTTATTACTATGGGTTTATTGCGGTGCTAAACGAGATCGAGGAAAACTAGCTTCCTAAATACCCGTTATCCAAACAACCCCTAAGGAGTGAATAGTTAAGCTTTCACATGGATAGAAGATGGTTGTGTTTTGTAAAATGACTGTGTGCCCAGTGTTCAGTTTTATGAGCTTACAGAACCAAATAATGAGAATGTGTTGCTTGTAGGACACTGAAGCAACTGGGTCCAGTGAAAACCCCGAAGGAGAAACTGCACATCAGGATAATTTCGAGGCCTTGTCCAAATTAGAGGTTAGCAGTTGCTGATTGGCCTCTGATATTCCCTTTCTGTACCCATTTTTTTCTTCATGTGACCACAGATTGCTGGCCATCATTGAACTATGTCATAGCATATGTCCTTTTTCTCAGATGAAGGATTTGGTGTCTCCCATTAACGTGAATCTTGAACAGCACTTTACTAAACCTCCGTCCCGTTATTCTGAGGGTGCATTGGTCAGTAATAACCTACGGTTTGGATTTTTCACTTGGTATTCCTCTTGTAATTGCACATGCCTGAAATAAGAAGGGTTCCTTAGTATTGGTTTGTTCTATAACCTATGATTTTCACAGCGTGCCTTGTAATGCCAGATTAAAAAGATGGAGGAACTTGGAATCGGAAGGCCATCTACGTACGCCTCTATAATGAGGGTGTTGCAGGTAGCTTAACGTGCTATCTATTGTTATGTGAAAAATACATCCCATTCCCTTTCTTGAATGTCCGTTTAGCTATTTCTAGTATATCTGATGATTCCTGAGTCAAGTCTCGTGAACACGTTAATGCTGAATGACATCTTTGGGTTAGTTGGTTCATGTAATTGCCCTCGAGTGCTGCACATGGCCACATGCCACAAAGCTCACACGTGACATGCGGTAACTTAGCAATGCATGTCACAGTTGACTTTTGGATTGCTGGGAAAGTTGACTTTTTTAGTGGTCTGCAACATGGGTTCGGTTTTCTGAAACCTGGCGTACTCAATTGATTTCTAGTACAGATTAACAGGTCTCTCTCCCGGGTGGTTACTAGTATGCACAACTGGTTAGTTTACAGTTTTCTCCATGCTAAATACAAGTATCATGTTTTGATAACAGTAACACATGGCCGAGACCAGCAGTTGCGAGGTCTTATGAATTCACCATATGCCAAATTTGTAGTTCCATTAATTACCATTGGCGGTACTTTCTTCATTCATTATAATTAGCAACTACTTGTGCTAATGGATAAGAGTTTTTGCCATACTTGTGCCATCCAGGACCGGAAATACGTGACAGTAAAAAGTCGTGTTCTGCACCCTGAATTCCGCGGTCGAATGGTATATCCTTGTTCCTGATGCCATCTTCACCCTTCTGCAAAGATCCTGTCAAAACAACTTCTGTCGTGATGCCATCTGAAATTCCATTATGTTGACTTGCTCAGAAATAATGTCTGACAGTTACGTGCATTGTTTTTGTTACATTGTCTGCACTGCCAGTGCATTTGTATGCATTGTACCAACTCATCATCTTTGTAATTGTACCTTTATTACTCTTTCTCATGTCTCTTATCAAGATGAAATGATGTCCTTACAACGCTGTACATTTCATGGTTTTGCAAATGCCCAAGTACACTTCACCTGTTATTTCATTTTTCTGCTGTTTAATTTTTTTTGCATATTGCTTTAGCCTGTGTTTTAAGGCGTTCTTTCAGTTCACCTAGCTGAGGTTGCACTATTTCAGTTTTCTTGTGTATGAGATTTCAGCTTTCTATGTCTAATTTTTACACATGCTCAACACCATCTGTTTTTCAGGTCTCAGCATTTCTTTCACATCTTTTCTCTGAGATTGCCGATTACAGCTTTACTGCTAACATGGAGACGGAGGTACTAATTTTTTTTCAGCCTGTAGCTTATCTGTACATTTTTGTGTGCATGTTCTTTGCTATGGTTTCAGAAACCAGCTTAGCTAGTGGTTTAGGATAATATGAAATTCCTGGAAAGCTGCAAGTTGATTTCAGTAGGAAGTTAGATCCACATACTTTGAAAAGAACGGTTATACCGTGTTCATTTTTCCTGTTGTTTTAAATAATACTATTATCAATATTATTTAGAAATGTGTAACTGGTTCAAAATATGCAAAATTGAGTAGTTTTGGGCTTTTGTCCTGTTGTTACCTCAGCATTATGGCTGCAGAATAATTTAGGAATTGTGATTCTGAATCCATTATGGGAAAACTGGTTGTGGCAAGTAGCCATAAAAAAACTGACTGGTAGTTGTACAATAAATTAAATCCCTCTACCCAATGTTGGCCATCTGGAGATGTGCAACCCTGTTCGTCCATTTAAACAATATGAATCTGCACAGTGGAGTTCCACTAAAATCATAACTGAAGGCAGGTTACTATCAAATGAATTGTTTAGAAGGAGAAAAGGCTTTTCATCACAATTTACAATGGAAATACAATACGAAAAAACTTGGGAGATATCCAAATCGGTCAATAAGCCTCCTTGCATGTGTGTGTGTGTGTGTGTGTGTGTGTGGTGTTGATGTTGGTGTTGGGGGTCTGTACAAACCCTTTGGCACTAGATCATGGCAATCTGTTGAAACCTCGACTACAAATTATTCCATGAATTTTCTGATGAATGACATCTTCAGAATTTTTATAACCAACAAATGAGGATAATCATTTCTTCTGGATCAATTTTCTACACTTCCAGCAGAGTGCCTATCATAAACCTGGTTTATCATTGGTGGTAAACATGTAAAGAGGGAGGTCAGCAGTAGCGACTTGGGGTAGAATGACTCTAGATGGTGGTCACAGCTTGGGTGAAGAGATCTAGAATAGCCAGCCAAGGGAGAGACCAACGGTGGACTTTAGGGATTTGGCAAGACTTTGTTATTTATTACTTGATGAAAATAGATGGTAATATCATGCTTATATTGGCAGCCACCTGACAAGGATATCTAGCGCGACAAATCAACTAAAGATAATACCGTATCCAAACTAACCAGATGTGAAGATATGCATCTAACAAATGTTGGAGTTGTGTCGAATATTGCGTACAAGGTAGGTCACAGTTGGACTCTGAGTTGTATTGTGTCTAGATAAGGTACGAGTCGTGTCCTAATAGGGCACTTGTATCCTACGCCTCCTATATAATGTGAGGGTAGACACATGATGTAACCTATGCCAACATAATAGCACAGGCACACAGGGGGAGCTGGCGGCGTGTGTCGGTGCCTGGGTGGCCGGTGTGCGGTATTGTGATGGTGTCACGGGGAGGAGTGCCCGTAGTCGGCCCCCGGGGATGTAGACGAGTTTGGTGAACCTTGTTAACAAATCTCGGTGTTGTGCCTCGTGTGATTGTTTGGTCCTCTGATGATTGACAACATGCCTCGGATTATTCCAGCTCCACCTTCAGCGAAGACGACATAGGAATCGTGATGCTCATGGTGATCGACTTATGGGCGTGGAAACATGTGGCACATGTCCGAGGGCTTGTGTGGCTTCGACAAGACTATAGCGCGGGGTTGATTCAAGACGGCGTATGCATGAGAGCTTGAAGTCGACGGGGCACGGGGTGGACTGATCATCTACCATGGAGTTATGTTGAAGGTGGAGCTGGAGTTCGACAGGGGATTCCACTTGGTGCTGATTGAGGGGCTACGATGTAAGTTGACAGAGAGTCGAAGCCTATTGAACGGGAAAAGCGAGAGACACATGGTTCAGACTAGAGCCTAGTGGTCCGATGAAAAAGTGAAACTCGTCATCGGTCAGTGATGATCAGTGGTACTCTGCAGTGGGGGTTGAGTGGTGTGGGTTTGCGACCCTTGAGACTCGACGAGATAGCAGAGGCTCTATGCGGTAATAGGCTAATAGCGGCGAGGTGTGCAGTATGCACGGGACATGGAGACGGACCACGGCTCTGCTGGTCAGGCATGTGGTGAGACAACTACGAATTTGACTCGGGATGACTACAAGCAACAGTGAAATTCCTTCAAGTTTTAGACAGGCGGTCGAAAAAGAGCGAGGATGTTGAGTTCAGGTTACTCTTATGTGTGGCATGTAATAAGTGAGTTGTTCACTTTCATGCAGATCAATGATCAGTGTGTGATGGTGTTGAACGGATACTCAGGAAGTTGGGAGCACAAAGTAGAGTAAAGAGGAACAAAATTTTGCTCGAGTGTTGACTGTGATCAACAAAAGAAGGGACTACAGTTGTAGGTGGAGTCACATGGAGTCTAGAAGTAGCAGTTGTACTCATGGATAAGCTTAAGTCCAATGTACATGGAAGTTTGACACATAGACGGATTCAAGATGGTGGAGAATATTCGCCAAGGTGGAGTTTTTTGGAGTTGTGCCGAATATTGTCTACAAGGTAGGTTACATCTGGACTCTAAGTTGTACTGTGTCTAGATAAGGTAGGAGTCGTGTCCTAATAGGGCACTTGTATCCTCGGCCTCCTATATAATGCAATGATAGACACACGATGTAACCTACGCCACCATAATAGCACAGGCACACTGGGGGAGCCAGCAGCGTGTGCCGGTGCTCGGGTGGCCGGTCTGCGGTATTGTGATGGTGTCACGGGAAGGAGCGCCCGTAGTCAGGCCCTGGGGATGTAGCCGAGTTTGGTGAACCTCGTTAACAAATCTCGGTGTTGTGCCTCGTGTGATTGTTTGGTCCTCGGATGATTGACGACGTGCCTCGGATTATTCTAACAACAAATCTCGGTGTTGTGCTGGTGTCACGGGAAGGAGCGCCCATAGTCAGGCCCTGAGGATGTAGCCGAGTTTGGTGAACCTCGTTAACAAATCTCGGTGTCGTGCCTTGTGTGATTGTTTGGTCCTCGGATGATTGACGACGTGCCTCGGATTATTCTAACAACAAATCCAAATATGAAGACATGCAAGCATAGCCCAGTCCAGTGGGGTAGTTCCCATTCCTTGTGCAGTCTCGTACTGAGCTTGGCTGGGTAAGTCCATGACCATGACAGCGTCTGCATCACTATTTATCCTTTCTTAGAAGTTTTGATCAATGATCATAGTGGAATCAAGGGTACAGAGTCAAGATGGAATTCTACCCTAAGCCTATGATTCTTAAAGCCCGTATGGAAGCCCAGTTTTGATCTTAATACAGGTGTAAATTACAGGCCTATGAATAAATTAGCTCAGAACTTTCAAAATTCGTTTGGATCCCCTGTTTTGGTCCAACCCCAATACGTCGTATTCCTCGACGCCCGGAAAGTAATAATTTGGTAGGCTGGTTCGGATTTCAATAGAACAAATATCATGTCAGAGTGAGACGCGAGCACCGACCACCACATGCGGGGTGATGCCGGCCGCCACGAGCTCTCCTCCTTAGTTGCTTCTCCAGCTTGTCAATGGCTCCATGCGCTCCTAATTGGTCTAGCACAACCCTTCCCCTTGTCTTACCGGCGGCACCGAGCTGCTCCTCCACCCTTCCTCTGTTGCCGTACGAGCCTCCTTCACTGCCCGCCTCCTCTACTCGCCTGATCTGCTCATGTCTTCTCTATCCACGCCTCTCACGGACAACTCCCTCCACAGCTTCTCCATGCTTGGCCTCCCCAGCAAGATCTGCGGTGTTATAATTGTCAGATGTGCTACTCAATTGAGCATCTTGATCGCTTGTGATATTAAGATTTTAGGTTACCAAATTTGTGATTCAGATATTGGAGCTCTTGTTAGGTTGACCAGATTATGTTGTGTGTTGAATACTGAAACTTCTATTCATCTCCCTGTTCCTGTAATCATGTCTGAGCTCACTTAGTTCTGTGTTTAGCTCAGGATTCCCAGCAAGCAAACTAAATACCTTTTATCCAAACAACATTTACTAGGGAAAGAAATACGAATATATACACTGGTTTTATTGGTGCTCAGTAGAATATTGGGCTATGTGATTTACAGGTTTGAAACTTTACATGGTTTCCCAAACAGAGTACCAGATAGCCCTTTTCCTTAAAGATATTAATTGTAAATTCATAATAGAACCGAGGGTACAGAGTCAATATATAAATCTGCCATAAGGCTATGATCCTCAACTGGATAACCCTTTTCCTTAAAGATGAGAACTACGCTGATGTCTGAATAGGAAACGTGGTAATATGAAGATTTTTCTTTCTTTTGTTAACAGCAAGTAACTAGGCATATGAGGAATTCAGTTGTTGTAATAATCCTGTTAATGTTCCTTTTTCTGGTTCATTAACAGCTAGACAATGTCTCTGCTGGGTCAACTGAATGGAAGGGTCTCCTGAAAGATTACTGGGAACGATTCAGCAAATATTGCGGAGATGCTAGGCAGTGGGATGTCAGAAAGGTAATTTTTTTTGTGTGGTTCCTTGGAAAATATCTGTACCCTTGCACCCAGAAGGTTTTTCACGTAAACAACTACATCTCGCATGTGGTTATTACTCCCAAGTTTTACTATCTCATAGTCAAACCAGCTTTTGTTTGACATATCATCTGAAACTAGCAAGTTTTGCATTTCTTCCAGGGACAAATGATAAGTTGTGGGCTATGACAATTCTCTTACATCTGCGGATATATCTTATTTTGGATGGATAGTTTGTCATTATTGCTTGAAAGGCTGCTATCACCCAACTAAAACACAGTTCTAGAGCCCTTATTCTTATTCAAACAAAATTTTGTATGTATTACCTAATTACCCTTTTTTGCAGTTCTCGCTATAATATTTTCGGAACAGGCTTATAGATGAACAAAGTAAGATGTAACCAGCTCACTGATCCCCCAGCTAAATAGCATACTAGTCCTAGATGGGATTGTTGCACCTCCAATAGGATGTTGAATCCCACCTGAGCTCATCTGAAGTAGCGCAAGGTTGAGGAGGCTGGCTGGGATTGAACTCCACCTTGCTGCTACAAAATGGACAACACTTACGTTGAAGGAACTACTTCAATGTGCTGCGCTAGATATCGCTCTAGAGGCGATATAGGCCGATATGGCAGCAGGAGTTCAATCCAAAACTCCTAGAGCACAAGATCTAGTCCAAGATCTTGGATAAAAACATCAAGTCTCTTATAGGTAGTGGGGTACATAGGCTGGTTATGAACTAGAGGTGAGGACTCTAGAACACTCTAGAAAATGTTACTTAAGATTTAGGATTATACTCACAGCTAGAAGACCCTAGAAAACAGGGATTAGACTTGTGTGAGATCTCACATTAGGTGAGATCAATGAGATGTATTTTTTTGAAAATACATGTTCAAACATTCTCAATTTTTTGTAGGCACACATCAATGTTTGATGTACAACCTCAAAAAGTTTCAGCTCCTAATTCGACTTACATTAATAGAAACAAAAAAGACAAAATCAGATGTGAATAACGTCAAACTACTACTCACCTAAAGCTGCCACTATTCACATTCGAATTTGTCTTTTTTGAATCTCTAAATTTACATCGAGTTTCGAGCTGATTTTTTCCGGAGTTGTAGACATACCCCACATGGATGTTATCAAATAATTTCAGATTTTTTCGGAACGTCTAAATATGATTTTTTGGGGTTGATCTCACGAGTTCACATGTGAGATCTCATGTCTCCCCCGAAACAGTAGCTAAAGCTAAGACAAACAAATAATTAGACTAGGGCAGAATTACCTAGGAGTAGTCAAATGGATTTGTCTTCTGATTTCCTTTTTCTTTTCCTCCTCTCTATTGTTTCTCATCATCATCCCATCCATTGTAGCATGCTATAATGGATAATTATGCAGATCTAGTCCTTTTGATAGATCATTGTTAGTGTAGCAAATAAGTTGCTATCTTATCATCCCGCAGTTACTTAAGTACTCCCTCCGTAAGGAAATATAAGAGTGTTTAGATCACTAACTGAAATTTGAATCTACATTTGAATCACCCACTTTTGCAGGTAGAGAGAATGCTTGAAGAGAAATTCTGTCCTATCCTCTTTCCTGACCTTGACACCGACAGTAGGATTTGCCCTAGGTAAGGCATGCCATAATTATACTTGAATAATTTACTCCCTCCGTCCCACAATATAAGATCGTTTTTCAAGCTAACATAGCTTGAACGATCTTATATTATGGGACGGAGGGAGTATTTAATCCTGTTTAGGAAGTCTAATTTTTAATACTTGCCATTTCCCAAACGTAGATGTTTGCACAGTTCGTCCATATTAAGTTGGCAGGGGAAACCTAGGATGTTACCCTATTTTTTTTATTTTTTTTTTTGCGAACTAGGATGTTACCCTATTATGCGATGCATTAACCATGTTTCTTTCTTGATACTACTTAACTGTTTGCTGAATATCTGCAGTTGTTCTGAAGGAACCCTCAGATTTAAAGTTAGTAGGTATGGAGAAGGCTATTTTATAGGCTGTGATCGACATCCGAAGTGCAAGTATGATCTTGTTATCCCTACTCATGAACATTAAATGCCTTGAAGTTGGAGCTTGATCTCTGCAGTAACCCTTGTTCTCTATTGTTACAAGTTGTAATTTCCACTGCAGTTTCTTGATTATAATTGACTATCATCTTTTTTTTTACGGGGACACTACCAATCATACCTAATGGCTAAACTAATTATGATAGGTACATCGCTCGCACATTATCAGATGAAGATGATGAAAATGAAACCTCCGAGCAAATTCCAAGGTCTTTTGAACCTAGGTTACTTGGTGTCATGCCTGATACAAGTGAAAAGGTCTTTTTTCTTTCAGTCTATATGGCATCTGGCTTTATTTATTTTTCAGGTAGGAAGTGTGTACAACAGTTTTGCTCGTTCTACAGGTCTTCTTGAAACAAGGTCCTTATGGTTACTACATCCAGGTTGGAGAGGATCGGAAAGGGGCATCTCAGAAAAGAGCTCCTCTTTCTGAGGTAATTAACTAATCATTACCGTTTCAAATTGTCTTTCCAGAAACTTATTGCAGATATCTAACTTTCAAGGTCAAAGATGTTGACTCTATCACTATCAAAGATGCAATTGAGCTATTGCAGTATCCAAAAATTCTGGTATTCTTTTCTATAATGTTAGATTTTTGTACGTGTTGTTCAGTTACATCATGATGATATCTTTGCCAACAGGGAAAACATCCTGATGACGAGCATCGAGTACTTATGACACATTCTAAAGCTGGATTTAGTATCCGGCACAGGGGAACCCTTGCTCCAGTGCCAAAGGTACGTGTTGGTGTTGTTAAATACCAGAAACCATACGAAATGAGATTCTGATGTTTGCGGCATTGTTGTCAACTGGTTACGAAGAAACTTTAATAGAAATACGCAGTTACAATTGTACAGTTCTCAATTTGGATGTTCTCATTGCAAGTCTAACAATGCCTTGAAAATGGCTGATTACAGACTCAAGACCCAAAGAAGATTACGCTCGAGCATGCACTGAAGTTTCTGACGGGTAAAAATGCCAAACATAATGGTCGACCAAAGGGAAAAACTAGCAAAAATGCAGAACCCATCGAATGGCATTAAATGATCAGCTGCCACAAATCCAACGTGGAAACTTGCACACGCCCAAAACCACAAAGGTCAATGTCAAGCTCAAGCTTGTCCACAAAATTCAGAGTTGATCAGGGATAAGAATGAGCAGTCGGTATTTATTCAAGTGGTCGTGTGCCTCAATTCCCAGTAATGTTTTTTGATGATGATGGGTCTGCATGCGCGACAGGACAATTGGTCAACTAAGCATATAAAACATCTGCGCAGATGCTCATGCCTTCTGAGTTGTATTTCTTGCCGGATTTCTCCATACTAAGAGGATATATACTGCAGACGAGTAACTTCTCTCATTCTTTTACGGGGTCACCCTCAGCAGTTGTATAGAGAACATAGATCATATTACCAAACAACGTAAAAATAAAGAGAGTTTTCATGGTTTGATTTAAAGGTCACTGATTGTTGGTTGCAATTGAACTAGCATGTTCTTGGGCAAAGTAGTCGAGTGCTCACCGCAATTGATGCCAACCAGTGACATGATAGCACTTAAATCACCACATCTATATCTTGTCACATCGTTGCATCCTTTCCATGGTTGTTGGATTGTACAAGGTTAATCACTCCACTCTGCCCTTATTTAAAGTTGACGAAGGAGAACTGGTGCTTCAACAACAAAGCGAAATGAACATTATCTGGACTGAAGAGAAACATGTCCATGTATACCATACTAGTTCAATCATCTCTGCAAGTTCATGCACGCTGTCTTCTCCATGGTTGTGAGATTGAGCAGCCCCACTGTAGTAGTAGAACGCACTTCATGTCTACTATGCAAGAGGGTTGGAGGAAGAAAATTATGTATTTCTTATGCAAAGGTAAAACTTTGGCAATTGCAAATATGTCTTCATCTAACTATGATTTCTGTAATTTCAACAAACTAGTAAACATGCCTGTGCGTTGCACCGAGAGAAAACAAAAGACATCTCACACTCCTAATACAACGCATAGGTCCACTAACTCCATTCTAACCCGCCCATGGCGCCACTTATCCTCCTTTTTACGGTGGTCATAGTGTTCACTAGATCACACACGTCCGAACAAGAGGCGACGAGCTCGATCGCCGCATGAAACGCCTGTCATTGAGCCGCGCCAATGCAAGGGAATGTTTAAAACTCAACAAATCTGATCTCGTCAAGCAGGATGTGAGGGCTGCCCTCAACTAGCTACTTCCTAGCACAATGCATGTGCTTCGCTATGGAGAAAATGCTGGTAGCCATGAATCAGGGTTGGCGAGCCGCCAATGCAAGGGAATGTTTAAAACTCAACAAATCTGATCTCGTCAAGCAGGATGTGAGGGCTGCCCTCAGCTAGCTACTTCCTAGCACAATGCATGTGCTTCGCTATGGAGAAAATGCTGGTAGCCATGAATCAGGGTTGGCCTCGTTTAGGAACTTTGAAGATTGATCAATTGAGGGTAGGGTTCGTGGGTCGTGTCACGCCCAATATGCGATACTATCCTAAAGAGACTCGAAGGTCCCACCAAGGATAGAACTGCATATTGACACACTTTTGCAAGGTGGATATCATTACATCAAACCATTACATAAATAGTTGGGGATACATACAAGGCATACAAATGCCGCAAGAATACATCAATACATCATACATAGAACAACATCCGACTACGGATGAAACACAAATAAAAGCTCAAACGAGATCCACCCTGCTAGCCCAGACTGCCGACCAGGAACCTATCCCTCGAACGAAGAAGAAGCGGAACAAGAACTCCAAAACCATAAACATCGCTCTCGTGTCATGAACATCGCATCACCTGTACCTGCAACTGTTGTTGTAGTAATCTGTGAGCCACGAGGACTCAGCAATCCCATTACCATGGGTATCAAGACTAGCAAAGCTTAAAGGGTAGGAAAGGGATAAGTGGTGAGGTTGTAGCAGCGACTAAGCAATGTATGGTGGCTAACTTACGAATACCAGAGTAAGATGAGAAATTACGCAAATGGTCGCAACTAGTAATGATCAAGAAGTGATCCTAAACTACTTACGTTCAAACATAACCCAACCGTGTTCTCCTCTCGAACTTTTCCGAAAAGAGACAGTCACGGTTACACAATGCGGTTGGTGTATTTTAATTGAGTTTACTTCGAGTCCTCTACAACCGGATATTAACAAATTCCCATCCGCCACATAACCGCGGGCACGACTTTCGAAAGTTTAAACCCTGCAAGGGTGTCCCAACTTAGCCCATGACAAGCTCACGATCCGTGGAGACAATCCTCCATCGCGGGACATCCGATCAGACTCGGGATCCTGGTGCACAAGACATTTCGACAATGGTAAAACAAGTCCAGCAAGACCTCCCGGCGTGGCGACACCCTGATAGTAGTCGCGGTATCTCGTCTTAGGCCATGACCGGATTGTCCAAACTTCCGGTAGGCCAATCACAGAGTTGCCCTAGCGGCCACCGGCGGTTGACAGGTTGGACCAACACTCATGAGGAGCACTGGCCGGGGGGGGGGGTTGATTAAAAATCCACGGGGGCCAGCAAGTCCCTATGCAAGTTTTAGTTGTTATTAGGCAAATGGTAAAACCAATGTTGGGCCTTGTTGGAAGAGTTTTATTCAAAGCGAACTGTCAAGAGGGTACCATACCCCTCACCGTGTTAGGGACGCAAAATCAAGGAACATAACACCGGTATGACGGAAACTAGGGCGGCAAGAGTGGAACAGAACACCAGGCATAAGGCCGAGCCTTCCACCCTTTACCAAGTATATAGATGCATTAATTAAATAAGAGATATTGTGATATCCCAAAATATCCATGAAATCCTTGTCCCAACATGGAACAACCTGCAACTGCACCTGCAACTAGCAACGCTATAAGAGGGGCTGAGCAAAGTGGTAACATAGCCAAACAACAGTTTGCTGGGATGGTGAAAAGGTTAGAGGCTGACATGGCAATTTGGGAGGCTTGACAAACAAGTGATAGGTAGCGCGACATAACGATAGCAACGGGACAACTAGGATAGCAAAGATAGTAGTGAGATCCAAGGTGGCGGTCATCTTGTCTGAAATCCCGCTAGGAAGAAGAACGAGTCCATGAAGAAGACGAACCAACGTAGTCGAACGGATCCTCACAATCGCAACGTAACCGAAACTATCAAGGAGAAGCGCAACCGGAAAGAAGGAAACATCATGGTAAACAACCATCACATAAACATGGCATGATGCACAATCAAGTATGATGCATGTCCGGTTTAAAGAGGCATGGCATGGCAAAATGCAACAAACAACACTACAAATTAAGTGGAGCTCAATATGCAACGAGTTGCATATTGACGAAACGCCACATTCATTTATTTAGTTTGCTCCCGTTTAAGAAGTAGACAAGATTAAATGTTTTTTTGAGGAACTGGAACAGTGGGAGAGGCTCCCACTATCTTATATATTATATATTATAACACAATTACAAGGAGTAGTTACATCATGTACAAGTCTCACCCCATCTCCTTTTGTAGTGGGGGTAGAATCTGACTATAGGGTACAATTAATCAGAGGGTAGGGAATCTAAAAGTAAGAAGATAAACTCTTTCTTGTTGTCTTTAACCCTATATTGAAGGAGACTAAAATCCTCCCTGAATCTGGCCAGCCAAGAGTGGTAGGAGGGGTTTATATCCCTGAAAAGTTTGTTGTTCCTCTCTTTCCAAATGCTCCAGGATGCTTGAAGGATGACCTCCATGAACAAAGGCCTGCCCCAATTAATTTTAGCTTGTTCTAGCCAGGACAGCCCGAGTGGCTTGATCTCCAGGGTCTAACCCAAAGGTTGACCAACAATTTTGACTAAATGGGCACGTGAGGATCATGTGATCAATGTCTTCTTCTTTTTGGCCACACAGCAGGTAGTTGAGGTTAGTACCAATGTTATATTGCCTTCTCTTCAACATGTTTCTAGTGTTCAATCTATCAGACAGCATGAGCCAACCAAAGACCTTGAGTTTAGCAGTGACCTTTGATTTCCATAGCCAGTGGTAAGTTTTATGGGCCTTCATATCCCTAAAGCAGAATTTGTAGTATTTGCTGGCTGAAAATTCTCTTCCTCTCCAAGGGTAAGTCCAGACATCTTTTGCGTTTTGGTTGTTGTCCAATGTAATGTGTGTCACCAAACTTTGCATATCTTGCACTTCCTCTAGGGTGTAACGCCCTCGATGCGGCTATATCTCCCACGTGTCGAAGCACGACTTAGAAGCATAACCGCATTGAAAGCAATGTCGCAAGTGAGGTAATCTTCACACAACCCATGTAATACATAAGGGAAAGCGATACATAGTTGGCTTACAATCGCCACTTCACACAATACATGAATAAAGCATTACATCATCCAAATACAATCGAGATCCGACTACGGAACCAAAATAAAAGAAGAACCCCAAATGCGACAAAGGTCCCCGATCGACCCCAACTGGGATCCACTACTGACCAACTAGAACGAAACAACACAAAGGACAAGATCTTCATCGAGCTCCTCCTTGAGCTTGGTTGCGTCATCTGCACGGTTCAACGGCACCTGCAAGCTGATTTTGGAAGTATCTATGAGTCACGGGGACTCAGCAATCTCGCACCCTCGCGATCAAGACTATTTAAGCTTATGGGTAAGGTAAAAGGTATGAGGTGGAGCTGCAGCAAGCGACTAGCATATATGGTGGCTAACATCCGCAAATGAGAGCGAGAAGAGAAGGCAAAGCACGTTCGAGAAAGTATGATCAAGAAGTGATCCTAAAACAAGCTACGTCAAGCATAACTCCAACACCGTGTTCACTTCCCGGACTCCGCCGGAAAGAGACCATCACGGTTACACACGCGGTTGATGCATTTTAATTAAGGTCAACTTCAGGTTTTCTACAACCGGACGTTAACAAATTCTCATCTGCCCATAACCGCGGGCACGGCTTTCGAAAGTTCAAAACCCTACAGGGGTGTCCCAACTTAGCCCATCACAAGCTCTCACGGTCAACGAAGGATATTCCTTCTAGCGGGAAGATCCGATCAGACTCGGAATCCCGGTTACAAGACATTTCGACAAGGTAAAACTAAACCAGCAACACCGCCCGAATGTGCCGACAAATCCCGATAGGAGCTGCACATATCTCTTTCTCAGGGCACACTCAGATTGTCCTAGGTACGGGTAGGCCAGCCCAGAGTTGCCCCTGGTGGCCACCGGCAGCTGACAGGTTGGACCAACACTCAGAGGAGCACTGGCCCGGGGGGGTAAAATAATGATGACCCTCAGGAGCGCGACTCCCAAGGGAAAAGAAAAGGCTAGGTGGCAAATGGTAAAACCAATGTTTGGCATTGCTGGAGAAGTTTTACTCAATGCGAACTGTCAAGGGGTTCCCATAATAGCCCAACCGCGTAAGGAACGCAAAATCTGGGAACATAACACCGATATGACGGAAACTAGGGCGGCAAGAGTGGAACAAAACACCAGGTATAAGGCCGAGCCTTCCACCCTTTACCAAGTATATAGATGCATTAATTAAATAAGATATATTGTGATATCCCAACAAGTAAACATGTTCCAACAAGGAACAACATCTCCATGTTCCAACAAGGAACAAACTTCAATCTTCACCTGCAACTAACAACGCTATAAGAGGGGCTGAGCAAAGCGGTAACATAGCCAAACAACGTTTTACTAGGACAAGGTGGGTTAGAGACTTGGTTCAACAATATGGGAGGTATGATAAGCAAGTGGTAGGTATCGCAGCATAGGCATAGCAAAAAAGCAAGCATCTAGTGAAGCAAAGATAGAAGTGATTTCGAGGGTATGATCATCTTGCCTGAAATCCCGCAAGGAAGAAGAACGAGTCCATGAAGAAGACAAACGGACGTTGACGAACAGGCCCTCACAAACGCGACGTTACCGGAACCAACCTGAAGAAGTAAATACCGGAAAGAAGCACACAACATAGTAAACAACCAACACATGAACAAGGTATGATATGCGGGATGCGGTATGCGATGCATATGCATGATTTGACAAGGAATGATTGAACCTGGCCTCAACTTGGAAATCCAAGTGTGCCACTGGAAAGGTGAGATGAAATCGCTTAAAACGATATAAAGATCACCAGAATCGGAGTCACGGTTTGGAAATGGCAAGCAATTCAAATATGGCACCGATCTGCGATATACAGCAAGTAGCCATCTAAATGCAACAAGTTAAACATGCTACATCACCCAAACATGGCAACAAAATACATGGCAGAGATCCATTCATGATGCCTAACAAAAGACTAGCACTGAGATACGGCCAATTCATCCATTAACAGGTTCAAAAAAGCATGGCAAAAATGCATTTGGCAAACAGATTTCAGACTTAGTGAAATTAACACTCGTCTGGAATTTCAGATCAGGTAGCACACTTTGGAGCACGAAAACTCTATGCTACAGGACCTGAACATGGCAAAGTAAAGCATGGCATGAAGCTACTCAAAAAGCTTAACAAAAGTCCCTTAGTGACCTTGAGCCAAACGGGATCAGAGAATACAATTGCAAGCATGTGAACATGGCAAAAACATAATCAGATCATAGACTTAGTGAAAAACTGGAGCATGCAAATCAGATATCAAGTAGGCATGTTTACGAGCTCGATGCACTCACTACAGAGCATGTCATGACAATCTAAGTATACACACATCAAGGATACACATTATACAAGCTAGTCATGGCAAGAACAATAACATAGCATGCACGGATCAACTACAACATTCTCGGCAAAATCGCTAACAAGTAGACAATCTGCCCAGATTCACGAAATGACAAAAGTAGAGCTCGATTGACTCAAACTAGGGTGCTCCATAATTGCAAAAAAAGACATGGATGGATAGAGCACTACAAGATTAACAAAACATCCTTACTGATCATCCTCAAAAGAGGCACGGATCACTAGAAAACAACATGAACATATGGCATATTGAAATAAACAGATCAAGGACTTAGTGGAAATGCTAAGTCCCTGAAATCAGTATTAACGAATGCACCACTTTGCAAGCTTGTTCTAGTCACCACACACATCACAAAAATACATGGATGGCACCTCTGGAAACATGGCGAAGTATATAACAAAATACATGTAGAGCTCAGGGGCATATCATGCACACATTAATCATAGCAAAAATGATAAATAGCTATTTGGTGCAGCAGATCTAACGATTATCTCAAATAGCACTCTTCTAATAGCATTTCGGGCATCAAGATGAACTCAAATGAAAATGATGCAATGAGATGAAATGTTGTTCTCTCTGAGACGAACATTTTGATATGCTATATGCTCAAATCGGAGTTACGGATGCGGAGTTACGATATGATGAACATGGGCATATGGATCTGGGAATTTCGGGGACTTAGTGAAATTATACCTCCGGAAAAGTCAACGGGCGGATGAGGATATCCGGGACGAGGAGATCCGGGCGGCACGGGGCTGTTTGGTTGGCGGGCCGGGTGGATCTGATCCCACCTGGCCGGATCTGAGACATGACGACGGCCGACGGCGGCGAGGTCGCCGGAGGGTGCACGGGAGACGAGGCGGCGTCGAGGTGGCGGTGGCGCTCGGCCAGGGCGGCGGGGATCGCCGGAGGCGGCGGGAGAGGTCGGAGGAGGCGACGACCGGCGCGGGCGGCGCGGTGGCGGAGACCGGTGAGGCGCGGGCCGGGCGGCGGCGGTGCACCGGCGAGGTCGCGCCGGCGACGAGGTGGCAGAGCTGGAATCCGGCGCGGCGGGTCGAGCGCCGGCGGAGAGGCGGTTGGCGGCGCGAGGCGCGTGGGCCGGGAGGGCTCGGTGCGGACCTGCCCGGGCTGCGGCGGAGGGAGGCGGTGATGCCAAGTGGCGCGCCCTAAGTGGCTCGGGGCGGCGGCGCTGCTGATGTGGCACGACCCGATTGGTCGGAGTGAGGTGGAGGGTGCGGCGGACATTGTCCGGCGCGGTGAGGACACGTCCGGCGGCGCGAGGGGAGGAATTTTTAGGGTTCATCCGTGAATATTTCAGAGGGGATCACATATATATAGGTAGAGGAAGCTAGGAGAGTCCAAATGAGGTGCGGTTTTCGGCCACGCGATCGTGATCGAACGACCGAGATGATGGAGGAGGTTCAAGTGGGTTTTGGGCCACTTTGGAAGGGTGTTGGGCTGCAACACACACGAGGCCTTTTCGGTCCCTCGGTTAACCGTTGGAGTATCAAACGAAGTCCAAATGGTATGGAACTTGACAGGTGGTCTACCGGTAGTAAACCAAGGCCGCTTGGCAAGTCTCGGTCCAATCTGGAAATTTTTAACACCCGCACATGAAAGTAGATAGAAATGACCACCGGAGGAGAACGGAGCGCCGGAATGCAAAGGACAACAGGGAAAATGTTCGGATGCATAAGACGAACACGTATGCAAATGAAATGCACATGATGACATGATATGCAATGCATGACACGCAAGCAATGACAAGGCAACAACAGCGAATAACTGGACGACACCTGGCACATCGGTCTTGGGGCATTACATAGGGCTTGTGTAGAGAGTGGTAGAAAGAATGCTTCATCCAGTGAGTTTATTGTCAAGAAATCTTTGACTAAGCTGTATTCATTTCTCCCATAAGAAAATGCTCTAGGATGTGTGTTAGATATAATTTCTTCCAACCATAGGTCTTTCCACATTAGTACATTGTCTCCACATCTCATGTCAACTTCTGAGATTCCTCTAAAAATGGGAGTTAGCTTGAGGATGTTCCTCCACCAGAATGATCCACATGGGTCAGAGGCATGTGGAATTTTATTGGTATAGTAGGTGGTCCAAAGCAAGTCCACCCAAGGAAGGTCATGACGGTTGTAAAAGTTGTGTAAGTATTTTAGGAGGAGAGCATCACTTTGTATCTTAAGATTTATGATTCTAAGCCCCCCACTCTTCTTGGGCTTGCAAACTCTGTCCCAAGCAGCTAGAGAGTTGCATTTTTCACCTTGTTCTGTCATCTTTGTCCAGAGGCATCTCCTTCTTAGTTTGTCCAACAGCTTAAGGATTTTTGGTGGAAATCTCAGAGTGCAAAGTGCAAAAATTGTAAGTGAGGTGATGACCGTGTTTAGTAAGGAAAGTTTGGAGCCATAGGACATCAAGGATAATGTAGATGTGAGCCTTCTTTCCATATTATAGACAATAGGCATTTTGTCTTGGGCCGATGGTTTGGATGTACCAAGTGGTAGTCCAAGATATGTGAATGTCATCTTTCCAATTGTACAACCAAGATTAAATGTTGGTTAACATGGCAAAAGGTGAAACATAAGTAAACTACACATTTAGGCATTTTAAATGAGGCCGGAAACAACAACAATAATTCCAGACCCCCCATGTGCATTTAGCAATTTAATGCAAACATCAATTTTAAACATTTTAAATGTTGTTATTGTAAGTGCATCTAGTGCCACCCCTAGTTGGTTTTGGAGTATTGACGACAAACCTAGTTGAGGGACTAACGTGTTTGTGAGAATTGCAGGAAAACACAGGTAGAAGTCCCTCATTGATTCGGTTTTATTACCAGAGATGACCCCTAAAAGTGTACGAAGACATTGAAGACAATGGTGGTTTATGAAGATATTCATATTGAAGACAATGACATGAGAAGACTCCCTATGAAGCTTATGGAACTCGAAGACTTAGAACCTTCGTAGTTTTATTTCATTTATGTTGTGTCATAGGAATCACCGTACTGTTAACTGGGGTCCAAGAGAACCAGTCAGAATGACTGAAGTGATGCCTAATTCAAATCCTATGTCTTCGAGCAAAGACTTTGAGAGAAAATCTTGTCCAGAGTCAGACAAGTCAGCTTTACTTGTAGCCCAAGTAAAGTTGCCGTGTGAGTTCAAAATTCAACCGTTGGTACACGTGTCAGTTCCTTAGTGACCCAGGGTCATTTCTGACAGATCAGGTCGGGTTGCCAAGTGGCTATAAATAGTCCACCCCCACAACCATAAACGGTCGGCTGCTCAGATTTCAGTGCACGGCTTTTGTCGTTTGAGAGCAACCCACCTCGAAGCCTTTGAGAGAAAAATTCCTAGTGAGGAGAAAAGCCCTAACCACCCAGAGCCAGAGTAAATTGGGCATCACTTAAGTCTTCATGTCTGTGTGATTTGAAGACTTATTACACTTGAGGACTGTGCATCCTCCAGACAGTTAGGCGTCGCGTTCTGAGCATCCAAGAGAAATTGTGGATTGCCAGTGAAAGAAGTCTGTGAAGGTTTGGGAGTCTACCTTGAAGACTTACCTGAGTGATTGTGCGAGGTCTGTGTGACCTTAGCTCAAGGAGAAAACGGTGAGGACTGAGTGTCTTGGACTAAGTGTCCTTGACTGGGTGTCCGGGACTGTGTGTCCTTTGGTTTAAATACCTAGCCGCTCCAACCAGACGTACAGTTGTCACAGCAACTGGAACTGGTCCAACAAATCATTGTCTTCAACGTGTCACTGGTTTCATCTTCACTTCCTTTTTACTTACAGTTATTCATTGTGAAGCCATTGCATGCTTGCTTTATCTTTTGTCTTCACAACATGAATGTATGATCTGTTTGGCTTCATAACTTCTTCCTACCTGATCCTTATTACACTGAAGCTGTTTGTCATTGCGCTTTCACTCTATTGAATACATGACCACGGCTGGCCTAGTGTAATCTAACTTCCGCTGCATAGTAATAGGCATAATCTTCACTGTTTGTCTTCATAACTCTCACGTTTTGAAGACTTTCATAAAAATCGCCTATTCACCCCCCCTCTAGTCGATATAACGCACTTTCAGTTATCATGATGCGGATGACATATGCAAGTTTTATAAAAATGCTGACGTGAGCATGATATGAGTCATTTGTCGCCATGGCGGAAGAAAAAGGGTGCCACGGTGACGAAACAGAAACGGTGCCACGGCAACATTCCGGTCCCGGTAACTCGATTGAGACATCAATGCAAAAGAAAAGTGTGCGGATGTGCGGAACAAGCTAGAGATGGTGGGATGATCCCGATTACCGGGTTCCCATGGTTCGACGGCATGGCAAACGAGAAGGAACGAGCAAGCGACAACTCAGACACGGTGTAAACACGGGCATCTCATACATCACACATGCATTCGTTCACAGGCAGTCGTCTCGTCATTATACCTTTGAAGCGTGCATTTTTGAAACGGATCAAGTTCGTCGAGGGAAGTAGTGGTATACATTTCGAAGAGGAACTTGACAGATCTAAGGTCTCCGGCGTAGTGGTACACATTTCGTAGACAAACTCAACGATCCGGAAAGGGTACTTGCCGGATCCACAACACTGTAACCGTTTGTGGCAGAGGAACTTGATGTTCACGGTTCTCCCAAAGATGTCGTGGTACTTGGGGTCTTCGGACTTGCCGATTCCAGTTCTTGTGACGGTAGTTGAAGTTGACGTATCTGAGGGCTCCGGATGTCGTGATACTTGGCGAATCCGCGTAGTTGTACACGTTCAAGAAGAAACTTATGCGGCATCGTGGAACTTGGCGCATCCAAAGGGTACTTGACGAGTCCACGTAGTCGTACACGGGTCGTAGAGGAACTTGGCGCATCCTCGTGGTACTTGGCAAAATTCTCAGAGAAAAAGCTTGACGGTCCTGGTACGGGTCTTGGCGTCTCATCCTTGCTGATCCAAAACAACGCGAGACAAAAAGGCCTCTGGTGGGCAGCAGCAAGGCAGGGCGGCGCGCGAGCAGCGACAGGAAGTGGGCACGGGGCTCGTGGTGACAACGACGACGAACAGGGGCGCGGCGCCGTGGCGGGGAGGCGGCGTGCTCGTTCGTTTGACAGGGGAAAATAGCAGCAGCGGCAGGCATCCCAGGAGTCAACGGGCGTGGTCGTCACTGGACTTGCAAAACAGGGAAGGATCTGGGGGCTTGGTGAAGAGCAGCGATAGCGGGGCTTGCTGCCGGCCTGGGGAGGCAGACCGGCGGGACAGGAGGCCGACGCCAACGGAGACCCAGGACGGAGCGGCGGACTTGGAGTAGAGGAAGGAGGTCCGGCGGGGCCCGAGGGCGCAGTGCGGCGGGGGCGATGGAGAGGGGCTTGGCGCGGCGGGGACGAGCTCACTCCGGCGGGGGTGCCGAGGTCCATGGCACGGCTCCCGTCGACGTGGACGAGGCGAGGAGGAGCTACTGCCGTTCGTCCCGGTGCTCTATAGGAGGACGCAGGCGGGACTTGGCGGCGGGGCCTCGGCAGCAGGGAGGCGCGGCCATGGCGGGGCTTGAGCTCCTGGCGACGGACGAACACGGATGAGAGGGAGGACGCGGCGGAGAGGTCAAGGCGGGTCGGGGACGATGAGGAGAAGCAGGAGGAGAGGCGGCGCGGGAGGAGTCTTGGTCGTCGCCGGCGGCGAGATCGAAGCCGAGCGCGGGGCGCCACTCCTTGCGCGTGGGGCGGCGTAGAGGCACGGGGGTGAGGAGATCGGGCGCGGGCACGTGGTTACTGGGGGTGGCAGCGCGAGGGAGAAGGTGAAGGAGAGAGAGGAGGGGATCGAGTGATGGGATCGGTCGAGCTAGGGTTAGAGCTGGTGGGGGCGCCGGTTGGGCTTTAGGAGAGGTGGGCCGACGCTGGAGTTGGGCCTAGGGAGGCCAGCTGGGCTAAGGGGAGTTTGGGCTCGCCCTCTTCTCTCTCTCTCTCTAAATCTTATTTTCTTTAGCAGAAAACAATTAAAGAGAAGAAAAAGAAAGAGGGGGTTAGGGAAAGAATTTGGGCATGGGGATTATTTTCCCGGACTCAAAAAGATGCGAGGAATTTGAAAAAAATAGCCTGAGCATTTTTAGAGGAAGTAAAATCCACACGTGTTGGATTTAACCCAGACAAGTTTGAATTTCGAACCCCATTCAAATGAACTCCAAATGGGTTGAAATTATAGCGGGTGACCCTAAACACCAGATGTGATTTATGGGAAGATTTGGAACATTTATGGAGAAGTAAAATTACAAATCAATTTTTACTAAAAGGTCGAAAAGGAAGGATAGGAAGTTGAGTCGGATAAAAGAAGAGTTGAAGAATAATGCAAATGTGTTATGGGTGATTCTAAGTTAATGGAATATTTATTATAGCCCCCTAATATATTGGGAGGATATGTTATAAAGAGAAATCACCATGCGAATTCCCTCGTTTTAAATGGATCGAAAATCCATATGATTTATTTAGTTGAGTTTGAAAAAGGGTTGCATGATGACATGATGCAATGCAAATGATGCAATGATGAATGCAACAAACCAACAACTCACAAGACGAATCTTGGAATCCATGGAAAGGCATCTGGAGCACCGGTCTTGGGGCGTCACAACTCTCCTCCACTTACAAGAGATCTCGACCCGAGATCAAGGATGGCACCGGGGAGAAACAGAAGAGGAAGAGGTAAGACAAGTTGCTTCTTTGACAAACGAGTGAAACAAATGAACATTGAGAGGTTGAAAACTTGAAAGAAGAACACAACAGAGTTGAACACAAGTGAGAGCACTCCGGTAGAAAAGAGAAACAAGGAACACCATGTGAACCTTGGAGGTTGCAAAGCTATGAATGACGAGCGCAATGGACAAGAAGGAATTGAAACCACTCCGGTTGAACTGAGATAAACAAGGAATAAGGAAGAACAAATTCGGACAGTGATACGTCCATTTTGCATCATGCTTTTATATCGATATTTATTGCATTATGGTTGTTATTACACATTATGTCACAATACTTATGCCTATTCTCTCTTATTTTACAAGGTTTACATGAAGAGGGGAAATGCCGGCAGCTGGAATTCTAGGCTGGAAAAGGAGCAAATATTAGAGACCTATTCTGCACATCTCCAAAAGTCCTGAAACTCCACGGGAATTATTTTCAGAATATACAAAAAATATTGGGCGAAAGAAGTACCAGAGGGGGGCCACTCACCGTCCACGAGGGTGGGGGCGCGCCCTACCCCCCTGGGCGCGCCCCCTGCCTCGTGGGACCCCTGGTGGCCCTCTGATGACCCACAAGTATAGGGGGTCTATTATAGTCCTTTCGATAAGTAAGAGTGTCGAACCCAACGAGGAGCAGAAGGAAATGATAAGCGGTTTTCAGCAAGGTATTCTCTGCAAGCACTAAAATAATAGGTAATAGATAGTTTTGTGATAGGATAATTTGTAACGAGTAACAAGTAACAAAAGTAAATAAGGTGCAGAAAGGTGGCCCAATCCTTTTTGTAGCAAAGGACAAGCCTGGACAAAATTCTTATATAAAGAAAAGCACTCCCGAGGACACATGGGAATTATTGTCAAGCTAGGTTTCATCATGTTCATATGATTCACGTTCGGTACTTTGATAATCTGATATGTGGGTGGACCGGTGCTTGGGTGCTGTCCTTACTTGGACAAGCATCCCACTTATAATTAACCTCTATTGCAAGCATCCGCAACTACAACAAAAGTATTAAGGTAAACCTAACCATAGCATGAAACATATGGATCCAAATCAGCCCCTTACGAAGCAACACATAGACTAGGGTTTAAGCTTCTGTCACTCTAGCAACCCATCATCTACTTATTACTTCCCAATGCCTTCCTCTAGGCCCAAATAATGGTGAAATGTCATGTAGTCGACGTTCACATAACACCACTAGAGGAGAGACAACATACATCTCATCAAAATATCGAACGAATACCAAATTCACATGACTACTAATAGCAAGACTTCTCCCATGTCCTCAGGAACAAACGTAACTACTCACAAAGCATATTCATGTTCATCAGAGGGGTATTAATATGCATAAAGGATCTGAACATATGATCTTCCACCAAATAAACCAACTAGCATCAACTACAAGGAGTAATTAACACTACTAGCAACCCACAGGTACCAATCCCGGACTTGGAGATAAGAATTGGATACAAGAGATGAACTAGGGTTTTGAGAGGAGATGGTGCTGGTGAAGATGTTGATGGAGATTGCCCTCTCCCGATGAGAGGATCGTTGGTGATGACGATGACGATGATTTCCCCCTCCCGGAGGGAAATTTCCCCGGCAGAACAGCTCTGCCAGAGCCCTAGATTGGTTCCGCCAAGGTTTCGCCTCATGGCGGCGGAGTCTCATCCGGGAAGATGGCTTATGATTTTTTCTTCATTGAAAGACTCCATATAGCAGAAGATGACCATTGGAGGGCCACCAGGGGGCCCACGAGGTAGGGGGAGCGCGCCTAGGGGGGTAGGGCGCGCCCCCCACCCTCGTGGGCAGGGTGTGGCCCCCTGGTGAACTTCTTGCACTCAGTATTTTTTTATATATTCTGCAAACGTCTTCCGTGAAGTTTCAGGACTTTTGGAGCTGTGCAAAATAGGTCTCTAATATTTTCTCCTTTTCCAACCCAGAATCTCAGCTGCCGGCATTCTCCCTCTTTATGTAAACCTTGTAAAATAAGAGAGAATAGGCATAAGTATTGTGACATAATGTGTAATAACAACCCATAATGCAATAAATATCAATATAAAAGCATGATGCAAAATGGACGTATCACCCTCTGATTCCCATCTTTAGCTATATGGAGTCTTTCGTCGAGGAAAAAATCATAAGCTAGCTCACGGGACGAAACTCCGCCGCCACGAGGCGGAACCTTGGCGGAACCAATCTAGGGCTCCAGCAGAGCTGTTCTGCCGGGGAAACTTCCCTCCGGCAGGGGGAAATCATCACCATCGTCATGACCAACGATCCTCTCATCGGGAGGGGGTCAATCTCCATCAACATCTTCACAGCACCATCTCATCTCAAACCCTAGTTCATCTCTTGTATCAAATCTTTGTACCCAAACCTCAGATTGGTACCTGTGGGTTGCTAGTAGTGTTGATTACTCCTTGTAGTTGATGCTAGTTGGTTTACTTGGTGGAAGATCATATGTTCAGATCCATTATTCATATTAATAACCCTCTGATTATGAACATGAATATGCTTTGTGAGTAGTTGCGTTTGTTCCTGAGGACATGGGAGAAGTCTTGCTATAAGTAGTCGTGTGAATTTGGTATTCGTTCGATATTTTGATGAGATGTATGTTGTCATCCCTCTAGTGGTGTCATGTGAATGTCAACTACATGACACTTCACCATTGTTTGGGCCTAGAGGAAGGCATTGGGAAGTAATAAGTAGATGATGGGTTGCTAGAGTGACAGAAGCTTAAACCCTAGTTTATGCGTTGCTTCGTAAGGGGCTGATTTGGATCCATATGTCTCATGCTATGGTTAGGTTTACCTTAATACTTCTGTTGTAGTTGCGGATGCTTGCAATAGGGGTTAATCATAAGTGGGATGCTTGTCCAAGTAAGGGCAGTACCCAAGCACCGGTCCACCCACACATCAAATTATCAAAGTACCGAACGTGAATCATATGAACGTGATGAAAACTAGCTTGACGATAATTCCCATGTGTCCTCGGGAGCGCTTTCCTTTATATAAGAGTTTGTCCAGGCTTGTCCTTTGCTACAAAAAGGATTCGGCCATCTTGCTGCACCTTATTTACTTGCATTACTTGTTACTCGTTACAAATTACCTTATCACAAAACTATCTGTTACCGATAATTTCAGTGCTTGCAGAGAATACCTTACTGAAAACTGCTTATCATTTCCTTCTGCTCCTCGTTGGGTTCGACACTCTTACTTATCGAAAAGGCTATGATAGACCCCCTACACTTGTGGGTCATCAGACAACACTCCGGTTGAAAAGAGATGCAAGACTTGATAAGATGAAAAGAACTTGAGAGAGGACACAACACTCCGGTTAAATGGATAAGCAGAGAAAAGAACATGATCTTGGTAAAATGAGATGATGGGTCGAAGAGAGTAACATCACAATGCCTCCGGAACAAATGTAAGAATGGAATCAAAAGAACGGAGAAGAAAACAACATGTTCTACCTGAAATGAATTTAAGAGAGCATCCTTAAAAAGAAGGATTGAACGGAGTTGTTGGAAGATCAATACGAAAGGACATGATCCTCGTGGGCTTATGGAGACATCTCAAAATTATGAGGTGGCAACCAGCCACTACCAAGAGATTGATTAGCTGTGGTGAACGAAGAGATGGAAAAACTTCTTTCACCGCAAGAATAGGAGGAAACTTGGATCATTGATAAACACCATAATAGCAACATTCCTTAGGGAAGGATTTAGGTGAAATCTATACCAAGATAACTCCCACAAAGAGATTGATGGATTTAAAATATGTCATTCTTGACAACATGTTTATCATGAAATATGAAGGGAAATTGTCAAGAACGACATTCCAACACATCAAAGATAAGGTAGAACAAATTGCACTTCAGAATTCGAGAAGAAGAATACTTGAGCTCTTCCAACCAGAATCTTGATGAACACTTGAAGAATGAATTAAATACTGATGAGCCACCATTAAGAAAACTGTAGAAGGACTCTGGTAATAAAAGGATGAGAGAAAGAAAGAGAAGTTGAAAGAACAAGGTGTACCCTTGCAATGATTTAGATGGAGCTTCGCGACGAGGTAAATGAGAGAGCTTGGAACTCCGAAAAAGAAAAGACGAAAACACTTTGAACTGAGAATTTATTCCTCATGAACAAACTCCGAAGGAAGGGATTAAACACTTGGATGAAACAAGAATAAGAATTATGTTATGCGTATCCTTCACCATCTTAAATTGATGACAAGCAACAGATAGGCATGCTACTTATACTCATTGAAAAAAAGGATTGAAGAGAGATATTGCTCAAACTCAATGGACTACCGGTAGGATTTTGGAAAGAAACGAATGAATTAATGTGATGATAAAGGAAGAGGAACCTTGAATGCACCGACATAAAATTGAAAACGATGAAGAAAGAGAACAAATCGCCGGTAAGAATTAGAAATGAACAAAGATACTTGAGGGAATTAGATACAAGAGAACGAAGAGATCATGAGCTGGCTAGATAATACTTGAACGATGCCCCCGAAGAATACGGAGACGAACGAAGAGGCTTCAATATAGAATAGTTGGAGAACAAAGCTGAAAACTGAGAATGAAATATTATACCAGAAAAAAATGATGGCCTCCGGAGAATCAAGACAAAAAGACTCCCTTCAGATGGGTATGAAAAGAATTCTCACAATCAAAACAATTATGAGATGATGGCATCAAGCTTGAACTATGAATCTTTGAGAGAACGAACCAAGTTTTGAGAGAAACTCTTCTTCGGTCTTTAACGCTGAGAATGACGATGAGAAACACCACCATGAATTGTTGAGGCACTCCGGAATGAAGAATAGAAAGATTGAGCCAAAGATAAAAATAATATGAAAGCGAAGAAGGAGGCATATGACTGATGGAATCCATTCTTACGTCACACTTTTGAAAATAATTTGGGAATCGCTCCGGATAAATTAGAAGAATCAGGTAAGATCCTGGGAAAAGACCTGTAGGTTAGGGCCCACTCAAGAGAAACACTGTTGAAATGATTTTGAAGAGAGATTGCACCCGTTGAATTAAATGACTTGAATGAGATAACAACCTCGAAATAGCTTGAACGGATTAGCAATGGAAACGTGAATATTCTGATATATCTTCAGCACTCCAGAACAAATGAATAGCGAGAGGTGAATGATTGAGAGGTGCACCAGCTTGGGAAATCATTGGACAAATGAAAGGAATATGCTCAACACCGAATCTTGAATTAACTCCACTAGGGAAGAAAATGAGAACGAAGAATGATGAACTTGTAAAGCATCTTCATGAGAACCACCGGGTAAGAACATTGATTGAAAAGAATGAAGAGACTTCACATGAATAAAATGGATAGTTGATTAGATATCTCCGAGTCCTTGAAGAAAAAAGGTGGGAGGGATGGAAAACAAAGGCAACTTGGGAACGGATGAAACGAACAACGTTGGGAAAACTGAGAGGTGATCTTGCGAATGGGGAAAATGATAGGATCATCTTGACGAGAAGCGAACCGGTTGGAAAAGAATTGGCACGACAATCTCGATAAACAAGAAGGATTAGTATCCACATAGAAATATGAGAACACCGTTTAGAAAAGGTATGGAATCCACATTTGACTCCGAAGCAACTCGAATACCACAACACAAAAAAAGCAAAGGATTGGCTTGCAAAATAAGCTAGAAACAAACATATGATAGAGATTTACCCAATCCCATATCATGTATCTGTCAGAAAGATATTCTAGGAGCTACTTGAATTCCCACCTATAAACTCCCGAAACTTTTTGGTTATGCAATCTGGTGTTGGGGATACAGGGAGGCACAATATATGAAAGAGTTGCTCCTCAACCTACTGAACCTACTGAAAATGTTTACTTTGAAATTCCTTCGGGTATGATAGAGAAACTGCTAGCTAATCCTTTTACAGGAGATGGAACATTGCATCCTGATTTGCACCTAATCTATGTGGATGAAGTTTGTGGATTATTTAAGCTTGCAGGTATGCCCGAGGATGTTATCAAGAAGAAGGTGTTCCCTTTATCTTTGAAGGGAGATGCATTGACATAGTTTAGGCTATGTGATGATATTGGATCATGGAACTACCAATGATTGAAATTGGAATTTCATCAGAAGTTTTATCCTATGCATCTGGTTCATCGTGATCGTAATTATATATATAATTTTTGGCCTCGCGAAGGAGAAAGCATCGCTCAAGCTTGGGGGAGGCTTAAGTCAATGTTATATTCATGCCCCAATCATGAGCTCTCAAAAGAAATGATTATTCAAAAAAATTATGCTCGACTTTCTCTCAGTAATCGCTCCATGCTCGATACTTCTTATACTGGATCTTTTTTGATGAAGACTATTGAATTCAAATGGGATTTATTGGAAAGAATTAAACGCAACTCTGAATATTGGGACCTTGATGAAGGTAAGGAGTCAGGTATAACACCTAAGTTTGATTGTGTTAAATCTTTTATGGATACCGATGCTTTTCGTGAATTTAGCACTAAATATGGACTTGACTCTGAGATAGTAGCTTCTTTATGTGAATCCTTTGCTACTCATGTTGATCTCCCTAAGGAGAAGTGGTTTAAATATAATCCTCCCATTGAAGTAAAAGTAGTTGCACCTATTAAAGTTGAAGAAAAGACTATCACTTATAATGATCCTGTTGTTCCTACTGCTTATATTGAGAAACCACCTTTCCCTGTTAGAATAAAGGACCATGCTAAAGCTTCAACTGTGGTTAACAAAAGTAATATTAAGACACCTAAACCCCTTGAGCAAATTAAAGTTGAACCTAGTGTTGCTATGATTAAAGATCTCTTGGCCGATAATATTGATGGGCATGTTATTTACTTCTGCAATGAATCTGCTAGAATTGCTAGACCTGATACTAAAAATAAACATAGACTTGTTGTAGGCATGCTATTAGTTTTGTTAAAATAGGAGATCATTGCTATCATGGCTTATGTGATATGGGTGCTAGTGCAAGTGCAATACCTCATTCCTTATACAAAGAAATTATGCATGATATTGCACCTGCTGAGATAGAAGAGATAGATGTTACAATTAAGCTTGCCAATAGAGATACTATTTCACCAGTTGGGATTGTTAGAGATTTTGAAGTCTCGTGTGGGAAAGTTAAATATCCTGCTGATTTTCTTGTTCTTGGTTCCCCACAAGATGACTTTTGTCCCATTATATTTGGTAGACCCTTCTTGAATACTGTTAATGATAAGATAGACTGCAATAAGGATATTGTTTCTGTTGGTTTAGGGGATATGTCTCATGAGTTTAATTTTGCTAAATTTCATAGACAACCCCATGATAAAGAATTTCCTAGTAAAGATGAAATTATTGGTGTTGCTTCTATTGCCGTGCCTCCTAGTGATCCTTTAGAATAATATTTGCTAGACCATGAAAACGATATGTTTATGAATGAAAGAAGGGAAATAGATGAAGTATTCTTTAAACAGGGACCTATCTTGAAACACAACTTGCCTGTTGAAACTCTAGGGGATCCTCCTCCACCCAAGGGTGATCCCGTGTTTGAGCTTAAACCTTTACCTGATACTCTCAAATATGCTTATCTTGATGAGAAAGAGATATATCATGTTATTATTAGTGCTAACCTTTCAGAGCATGAGGAAAAAAAATTATTGAAAACTCTGAAGAAGCACCGTGCTGCTATTGGATATACTCTTGATGATCTTAAGGGCATTAGTCCCACCTTATGCCAGCACAAAATAAAATTGGAGAAGGATGATAAACCGGTTGTTGATCACCAACTACGGTTAAATCCTAAGATGAAAGAAGTGGTAAGAAAAGAAATACTAAAGCTTCTGGAGGTAGGTATAATTTATCCCGTTGCTGATAGTCAGTGGGTGAGTCCTGTCCATTGTGTCCCTAAGAAGGGAGGTATTACTGTTGTTCCTAATGATAAAGATGAATTGATCCCACAAAGAATTGTTACAGGTTATAGAATGGTAATTGATTTCTGCAAATTAAATAAAGCTACTAAAAAGGATCATTACCCTTTACCTTTTATTGATCAAATGCTAGAAAGATTATCCAAGCATACACATTTTTGCTTTCTAGATGGTTATTCTGGTTTCTCTCAAATACCTGTGTCAAAAGAGGATCAAGAAAAGACAACTTTTACTTGCCCTTTCAGTACCTTTGCTTATAGATGTATGCCTTTTGGTTTATGTAATGCACCTGCTACCTTTCAAAGATGTATGACTGCTATATTCTCTGACTTTTGTGAAAAGATTATTGAGGTATTCATGGATGATTTCTCTGTTTATGGGACTTCTTTTGATGATTTCTTAAGCAACCTTGATCGAGTTTTGCAGAAATGTGAAGAAACTAATCTTGTTTTGAATTGGGAGAAATGCCACTTTATGGTTAATGAAGGTATTGTCTTGGGGCATAAAATTTCTGAAAGAGGTATTGAAGTTGATAAAGCTAAAGTTGATGCTATTGAAAAGATGCCGTGTCCTAAGGACATTAAAGGTATAAGAAGTTTCCTTGGTCATGCCGGTTTTTATAGGAGGTTCATTAAGGACTTCTCTAAAATTTCTCAGCCTCTGACTAATCTCTTACAAAAAGATGTTCCTTTTGTCTTTGATGATGATTGTGTAGAAGCATTTGAAATACTTAAGAAAGGTTTGGTTTCTGCACCTATTGTTCAACCTCCTGATTGGAATTTACCATTTGAAATTATGTGTGATGCTAGTGATTATGCTGTAGGGGCTGTTCTAGGACAAAGAGTTGATAAAAAATTAAATGTTATTCAATATGCTAGTAAAACTCTAGACACTCCTCAAAGAAATTATGCTATTACTGAAAAAGAATTTTTAGCAGTTGTATTTGCTTGTGATAAGTTCAGACCTTATATTGTTGATTGTAAAGTAACTGTTCACACTGATCATGCTGCTATTAAATATATGATGGAAAAGAAAAATGCTAAACCTAGACTTATTAGATGGGTTCTCTTGCTACAAGAATTTGATTTGCATATTATTGATAGAAAGGGAGCTGTGAACCCCGTTGCAAACAACTTGTCTAGGTTAGAGAATGTTCTTGATGACCCACTACCTATTGATGATAGCTTTCCTGATGAACAATTAGCTGTCATAAATGCTTCTCGTACTGCTCCATGGTATGTTGATTATGCTAATTACATTGTTGCTAAATTTATACCACCTAGTTTCACATACCAGCAAAAGAAAATGTTCTTCTGTGATTTAAGACATTACTTCTGGGATGACCCACATCTTTATAAATAAGGAGTAGATGGTGTTATTAGACGTTGTGTACATGAGCATGAACAGGAATATATCCTATGCAAGTGCCACTCTGAGGCTTATGGAGGACACCATGCTGGAGATAGAACTGCACATAAGGTATTGCAGTCCGGTTTTTATTGGCCTACTCTCTTCAAGGATGCCCGTAAGTTTGTTCTGTCTTGTGATGAATGTCAAAGAATTGGTAATATTAGCAGACATCAAGAAATGCCTATGAATTATTCACTTGTTATTGAACCATTTGATGTTTGGGGCTTTGATTATATGGGACCGTTTCCTTCCTCTAATGGGTATACACATATTTTAGTTGCTGTTGATTACGTTACTAAGTGGGTAGAAGCTATTCCAACTAGTAGTGTTGATCATAACACCTCTATTCAGATGCTTAAATAAGTTATTTTTCCAAGGTTTGGATTCCCTAGATATTTGATGACTGATGGTGGTTCACATTTCATTCATGGTGCTTTCCTTAAAATGCTTGCTAAGTATGATGTTAATCATAGAATTGCATCTCCATATCATCCACAGTATAGTGGTCAAGTAGAACTTAGCAATAGAGAGCTTAAATTGATTTTGCAAAAGACTGCCAATAGATCTAGAAAGAATTGGTCCAAGAAACTTGATGATGCATTATGGGCCTATAGAACTGCATATAAAAATCCTATGGGTATGTCTCCGTATAAAATGGTTTATGGTAAAGCATGTCACTTACCTCTTGAACTAGAACATAAGGCATATTGGGTTATTGAAGAGCTCAACTATGACTTCAAACTTGCCGGTGAGAAGAGGCTTTTTGACATTGGTTCACTCGATGAATGGAGAACCCAGGCCTATGAAAATGCCAAACTATTTAAAGAAAAAGTTAAAAGATGGCATGAAAAAAGGATACAGAAGCGTGAGTTCAATGTAGGTGATTATGTATTATTATACAACTCGTTTAATATTTTTTGCAAGCAAACTCCTCTCAAAATGGGAAGGTCCTTACGTCATCGAGGAGGTCTACCGTTCTGGTGCCATAAAAATCAAAAACTTCGAAGGCACAAATCCGAGGGTGGTGAACGGTCAAAGAATCAAACATTATATCTCAGGTAATCCCATAAATGTTGAAACTAATGTTATTGAAACCGTAATGCCGGAGGAATACATAAGGGACACTTTCCAGAACGTTTCAGACTCTGAAAAGGAATAGGTACGTGGTACGGTAAGTAAACCGACTCCAAAATAGTTCTAATGGCAATTTTTCTCTGGAATATTTAAGAAAATAGGAAAATAAGAAGCAGTCCGGGAAGGACACGGGGCTTCCACGAGGGTGGAGGGCGTGCCCTACCCCCTGGGCGCGCCCCCTGCCTCGTGGGCAGCTCGTGTGCTCTCCGGACTCCGTTTTCTTGCACGATACTTCTTTTGGTCGGTAAAAATTCACTATATAATCTCCCGAAGGTTTTGACCACTGTATCATGCAAATATTTTCTGTCTTTGTTTCGAGCTATTTTTCTGATAGATCTAGATCGCCATGGCGTCTTCAAGTGCCCCAAGGATAGGGATGGCAATGGGTAGGGTATGGGCGGGTACAACCTCCTTCTACCCAAACCCATACACATAGAAACTTTTTATACCCACCCACTTCAATACCCATGGGTATAAACTGACACCCATTCCCATACCCATCGGGTATCCTATACCCAATGGGTATCCATTGGGTACAATATATAGCATTCAAATTCTTAAGAGGTATAGAAATGAGTTTAAAATTCAAGTGACCATGGTAGAGTAGTATAGCACGTATGTGGCCTCCTCCAGTTGGTGGCCTCTTGGAAGCATCAGGGGAGTATGAGCAGCGATTGGTGGAAAGCGCCCCTCGGTGATGGGAATTGGGCATCGCTGGATTGAGTGTTCGACAAGAGTCTGGTAGCAAAGAGTCGATATTTCATCTTTTTGAGGAGTCACATAGGATGTATGAGGAGTGGAGAGCAGGTGATTATGAGCCTATGAGCTATGACTTGTTTAAGGAATATGAGATTTAGGGTTGGACCATATGAGTTGGATGCTAACCCCACATGTTATAGGAGTTATTTTCATTTATTAATTTTTTCTGGGTATCCATTGGGTTACCCATGGGCACAATTTCTTACCCATAACCTACCCATATATTTTGCGGGTATGTGTACCCATTACTCGTGGGTAGAAAATCTCTTCAAGTCTTGCCCATACCCATTGTTTTCAGGTAGGGTACCCGCAGGTACCCATACCCATGGGCAAAACTGCCATCCCTACCCAAGGACAAGTTCTTCAAGAAGGTCATCAACCCCTACCTTGCGGAGGTGCTCACTACAAAAAAAAGACACATCCATGACATTTTGGGCCGAACGAAATTTTTTTCTGTCATACATATGACACTTCTATGATGATAATTGTGACAAAACCTGGTATCATCATAGATGTGGTGGGCTCCTACTTCTATGACAAAAAATCATGACAGAGAATGGGCTTTTCGTCCTGGGCGGGCCGGAGACGCAGCTGCATGACATTCTTTGGGCCGTCCATGATGGAAAAAACCGTGGTAGAAGCGAGGGTGAGGAAAATTTCGGGGAGTTCCCGGTTACGGTGGGAGGTCGGGGGCCGAGCGATGCGCGTTTCTCTCGTACACGTACGTGCGTGTGTGCGAGGCGTTGGCTCTAACTGAACCCGAGCGAGGCGTTGGGCTCTAACTGAACCCGAGCGATTGCACTGCAGGCTACGCGTTACTGAACCCGAGCGATCGATTGATGGCTGTTAACTGAACCCGATCGAGCGATTCCTTCGCTACTGCTGCTAACTGAAGCCGATCGATGCTGCCTCTGGATGAATAGTGAGTGTTGCGGGGGGGGGGGGTGGATGAACAGTTCCCAGTGGGGGTGGATGAACAAGACCCCGTGGTGTTGCCTCTAGATGAACAGGACCCGATCGATCGAGCCGGTTGGGGCTGGATGAACAGGACCCCGTGGAGGGCTGGATGAACAGGACCACCCCGCGGAGGGCAGGATGAACAGTAGACGGTGGAGGGCAAGATGAACAGTAGCCCATGGAGGGGTGGTTGAACAGGAGCCCGTGGAGAGGGCTGGTTGAACAGTAGCCGGTGGAGTAGCGTGCGGTGGAGGCTGGATGAACAGGAGCCCGTGGATGAACAGTCGCAGGTGGAGGCTGGAGGAGGTCGACGGTGGATAAACAGTAGCTCGTGGAGGCTGGAGGGGGTCGACGGTGGAGATGAATAGTATCCCGTGGAGTCCCGTTTTGCGGTACGCCACACCCCTCCCGATGAAGAGGACCCCCGTTTCGACCCTAGGAGGTCCGTTTCGTCCATTTTGCGGTACGCCACACCCCTCCCGATGAATAGGACCCCCGTTTCGACCGTAGGAGGTCCGTTTCCTCCGTTTTGCGGTACGCCAGACCCCTCCCGATCAACAGGATCCCGTTTCGAACGTGGCCGGTCGAACACAAGGCCGTTTCCTCCGTTCTGCGGTACGCCAGGCCTCGTTTCCATCGCCTGTTCCATCCAAGCCCTCCCGATGAACACGACGCATTCCGTTGCCTCCCCATGAACACGACGCATTCCGTTGCCTCCCCATGAACACGACGCATTCCGTTGCCTCCCCATGAACACGACGACGATGATGTTTCTCCGTTCCGACCCAGCCATGTACACGAGCCCTGGCCGTACGTATGCGCGAGTAGGCGTTCGAGACCCCGCCCGTATGTACACATACGTGGCCGTATTTTCTTTCTTGCACCCTGGCCGCTGTACGTACGTGTACATGCTACGTGCGCGCCTCTACTACGACACGTGCGCGCCTCTATATCGACCAGTATATATGTACGTACACGTTCGCGGCCAGAATGACAACGCTATGTACGCTTCGACCAGGTGGGTCCCGACTGTCAGGCACTTCCTTACGTGCGAAGATGTAGCTGGTGGGTCCCAACTATCAGGGGACGTTTTTTTCACGAAATACGGTGGCCCGTCCGGTGGGTCCCCGCTGTCAGGTGGAGGAATAATTATTTTGCGCATAATAAGGAGGCACTTCCTTGCTGCGGCCGTGGACCCAGCTGTCAGCGTCTCCACGCACAGTACTCTTCCGTTGGAAGTCGGTCGTTGACCACATTGACCACGCCACGCCGAGAGCACCACGGCGGTGGACGACGGCGAGGCCTAGGAAGGGGACGACGCGGAGCCGCGGAAGACGCGGCAGTGGAAGCCCGCGCGGAGAGGAGTACGAGGGTTCATTGGTTCGACTGCGGTGTGAGGCTGCCGTTGCCGCAGGGCCTGGCCAGCGGTGGGAATAGTAGGGGGCGGTGAGGCCTCCGCGGCAGCACAACCGGCCATGGGAGGCAGGAGCATGCGACACGACCAGCGCTGCTTTGGGCGGCTGGAGCAAGAAGACCAGAGGTTGAAGAATCACTACGGCCGTTGGATGGACATCGTACGGTCACTAGAGCTAGAATCGTTCATATTGACTAAGTTGACAAAGCCCTTCGTCCCCGTCAACTTAGTAGGCCCACAAGTCAGCCTCCCACCAAGGTGGGTCCTAGCTAGCCAGGGGAGTATTCATTTTTTTGTGCATAATAAGGAGGCACTTCCGGTGGGTCTGAGCTAACAGCGGGGGGAACGTTATTTTTGCGAAATACGGTGGCCCGTCTAGTGGGTCCCAGCAGTCAGGGGGAAACGTTTTTTCGCAAAATACTGGTGGCCCGTCTGGTGGGTCCCCGCTGTCAGGTGGAGGAATAATTATTTTGCGCGTAATAAGGAGGCACTTCCTTGCGGCTGCCGTGGACCCAGCTGTCAGCCTCTCCACGTACAGTACTCTTCTGATGGAAGTCGCTCGTTAACCACATTGACCACGCCGCGCCGAGAGCACCACGACGGTGGACGACGGCGAGGCATAGGAAGGGGACGACGCGGAGCCGGGGAAGACGCGGCAGTGGATGCCCACGCGGAGAGGAGTACGAGCGCTCACCGGTTCGGCTGCGATGTGAGGCTGCCGTAGCCGCAGAATAACAGGGGATGTGGGTGAGTAGAGGGATGCCCTGGCCAGCGGTGGGAGTAGTAGGGGGCGCTGAGGCCTGCGCGACAGCACAGCCGGCCACAGGAGGCGGGAGTAGGCGGTCCCGCCGGCGCTGCTTTGGCGGTTGGAGCAAGAATATCAGAGATTGAAGAAACACGATGGCCGTTGGATTGATATCCAACGGTTACGTCTGCTAGAATCGTTGGTTGACGTATATAATAACTAAAAAAATCTTGCATACGTGTCAACTAAACAGGCCCACAAGTCAGACCACTCCCTCTTTTTTTAATAATTTATATATAGCTCATGGCAACTTCTTATGTAATTTATTGCAGTCGTTTTTTTGGTTGGCCAGGGCCAATTTCGCATATTTCTGTGGGTTCCAAACTATTTTAATACCGAAATGTCCAGCCAGATTTAAAGTACTTTGAAGATATATTTAAATTAGGTTAATGCCCAATGAAATAGGAATCTGAAAATGTAATAAAATTCATAAATTATAAAGTAATTGCCAATTTGTCATCTGTTTTTATATTTACAACCCATTTCATATTACTTTCAAGATTTGTAGGCGTCTTGAAAGTAGAAAAATAAGTAGGCCTGGATTGGGTATTCTTCAGAAAAAATAAACTGGGCTCATTTTCACAAAGAAAAAAATAGCTGGGCTGGTCACATGGTGAACATAAAATATAAGCCCGGGCTAGACGGACCACAGCCCGGTTCAAACCCTGCTCCGTCTCAACAATACCAAACAAAAAAATACTGCTCAAGTAGCTACGTACGAGGTGTCAGCCGATCTTGTGCTATTCTCTTGTCTATTGACTATATACGCTCCCAATGTCGTGGGTCCCAGATGTCAGGAAAACACTAGGAGGAAGCATTTTATTTTTCCATACGCTGACGTGGTGGGCCCCTACTGTCATCCTCTCCACGTACTTCTGCCGATTCCTGTTGTTTGTTGACCATGTTGACAATGTGAGAGGGCGGCACCACGGCGAGCGCACCAAAGCGCGCGGAGGACGTCGGCGTTAACGATTTAGGAGACAGTGGGGCGGCGATGCGTGCGCTGAGGCGCAGCCTGCCGTGGGAGGCGGAAGCAGGCGGCCCTGCCGGCACTGGTTTGGTTTTGGCGGCTGGAGGAAGATAGGACTGAAGAAACACGACAAACTGTAGTACTTAACAACCTTAACTGAAACCAGCAGGGGCACTTAACAACCAAAGCTGAAAGCAGTATGAGTACTTATACAGGTTCAACCGTACAAAGCACGCCTCGAACAGTGCTACTTTGCCTATAGTTAACCAAGGGTGAGGCCGCCAAGCCCCAGGACAAGGCCCAGGCGCCACCCCACGCATCCACAACCTTCTGAAAGCGGATTCATCTCGCAACGTGGTCAATAAACAGGATATTCGCTTTAGAGCCATGGAAAAGCATGAACATAATCTTCTGTCCTATTCTCCAAGATGGACGGGCCTTCATTATTTGAGACCACCCATGAATAAGTATCTTTTCACCTCCAAGGGGAATTGAGTAGGTCGACATAAACATCATGTTGTGACCAAGCGCAAGTCTGACCCGACCATGGTCAGGCATCTGTATAGGAACAATAGAACTCGGCAGTTCCTGTTTCAAGAAGATCACAACTGTAAAACTGTGTGTAAGCAATAGTTTATGAACAACATATATAACAGAAAACAGCTCGTACCATAAGTTTCTCGACATAGTTGGACCTGTTCAACGAGTGCAGCAGTGGCACACATATCCCACGTGACCTTCCACCATTGAAACGCCCCACAAGGACCTCAAGACGATCAATAAAGTGTAGGAACTTGTGGATGTCGATCCAGTCAACTTCAGTGCCATTAGTAACAGCCGAGTTATTACAGAGTAACAAACAAGCAGACTGCTTTACTCTGAAAAAACCTACACATGCCACAAATTATAAGAAAATATTAGTTAGAAGTAGCATCTTCGTGAGAGATTCGTTGCTACTTCTAAAGTTACATTGTGATTAGTTAGACAGAATAGGTGGATTAAGAAGTAATCGAGGCAACAAGCAAGAACCAGATACAAAACTAACATGGATGAACAATTGGAACGACGTCGGGGTGGAAGATCGCAGTGAAGATGAGACCATGTTCTGCTATTTCCATCAACATTCGTGCGCCAACTTTCAGTCTGTAACACTTGAGAAAGTTTATCCAAGCTCGGCCATAAAAAAACAGCGATCTTCTTGGTTCATGAACCCAACTCGGAACTTATATCCATGGCTTGTCTTCACTGTGACCATTGAACTAGCGTATTCAGTTATGGCAAGGCCGAGCATCTTGAGTACATGTGTTCTGGCAGAGCAAATAATACACTGCAGGAAAAATAATATGAGAACACAACATGTTCAAAAAAAAACCACCCTCCCAGATAGAAAAGAGGATTCTAGGAACATACTGTGCGCGTTTCAAAATGCTGTGTTAGGACGAGAAGGAACAAGTGTGGCGTCACGCCGAGGGCGCAGAACCTGTAGGGTACTCGCACTTTGGGCACTGCAAATGAAACACACTAGATTTAGTAGGAAGAAAAATGCATCAACGGCGGTGGCTGCCATCCTAGGATTACCTGCGACCAAGGGACTTGGGTTTATCGGGGATGGATGAAGAATTCGTACCTGGTTCTCCATGAGAAAACCCTATGCAATCGCCGAGAGGGGTTTTTCTCTGAACAAGCAGACGAGGGAGAAAGGGATTCAGGCCCAGTGAAATATTGCCGCTTTGTCCGTCCAGCTTACTGCTAAAGCTGGAAAGGGGGGTTGTGATTTGACGGCTCATTGGGCATTACTGCGGCGCTACGACCGGGGTGTGTCTACCGTGAAGTTGTGCACTCTAATTTGTGCATATGGCACGTGGACCCCGTTGCCGGTTGCCCCACATATCAGCGAAAGGAAGTAGAAAGACAGGAGTAACTAGTTACACATAAATATATATTTTGACAGAGAGATACTCCCTCTATAAAGAAATATACAAATCTTTTATATCACAGGCTCACCTTGCCGAGAAAAATACTCCCTCTGCAACGCACGGGCATTATGGGGGTTCAGCTGAGAATATAATACTTAGATGTTTTTTTGAGGGAACAAAGCTGCTTTATTGAAGATTAACAGTCATAGGTATACAAATAATTTTGGGGGTTCCTGTGAGCCAAAGATGGCGTCCACAGGGCAAAGAAGTAGCAGCTTTTGCGAGCACATGCGCTTCAACATTACACTCCCGTTTTTCATGTATGATCTCCATGGTTTGGAACATATTCTTCTTCATCTTGATCTCGTCCATAATAACTTTGCTGGGCCCCAAGTATGCCTCTCTGATATGCTTGACTGTTGCTGAACAATCGGTGCTAATCTGAACTTGTTGTAGGTTTAAGTCAAGAGCCATAGATAGCCCCTCGCAACATGCCATTGCCTGTAGGATCTCTGGATCAGTAACACTTTCACACACCAGTGCCGATGCTCCAAGGAAGAATCCTGTATGATCCCGGCTCACAACTGCCAGGGCTCCCCTTTCACCATTGCGAGATAACGCAACATCAACATTCATCTTCGCCCAACCCACAGCAGGAGGAGGACGCCACTTTTGCACTGAGCTAGTGCTTCTCGAAACCAGATTCTGGACTTTGGGCCGCAGGCTGACCCTGCATGTTTGGGGGCCCATGTGTTCTACCTCAGCACTCTTCATATTGCAAGCGATCGGTACAACACTGGTTTTAGATGCTGTCGCAAGGCGAATACACAAAATTGAATAAAGCACGACAGCTGTTGGAATGAAATCGAACGATAGTTCCTAACCAGCAATCAGAATTGCAGTTCTATCAACGATATACCATGTGATAAATAATACTATCGTACTACTTATACACACAGTACACTTGTTTCACCATGCCAGATTATTACATCAAAATCTCTCGGAGGATAGATCAGTTAGGCAATTGCGTGCTGCTACTGAAGAATTTCAGAGTTGATTTGGACCAGCTCTCCTTGCCGAGAAAGTTCAATTTTGACATCACCCCCTACCGTAAGATATGATTTAGATTTGAACCTTGACCATCTTTTAGCATCAATCATCATGCGACCATCCTTTGTACTTACGATATATTGAGCAGGTTCATTCACACCAAGGCTGCGCATGGTAAGAGAAACTTGGTCGCGGTCGCCCGGATTGTTGAACGACTCCCTCGTTGCTCTAGGAATTCTCTGTTTGCAAACAAGAAGACATACCCAAACAGTTAGATCAACACAGTGAATCATGTGAAACAACATGGAAAGAAAAAAGAACGAAGCACTTGGGCGGCCAATGCTTACCAAGAAGGTGGACATGTCGGTTTTTGTAAGGACTTTGGTATATGAAGTGCGAACTGCAGCCCAGTCTATTGCCGGTGCAACTGCACGGGCCGGAGCAGATGCAAGTGCAAGTGTTGGTGCAGGTGCCGAAGCCGCTGCTGCTGCCAGAGATGGTGCTCCTTGTAGAGCTGGTGCCGGTGTCGGAGCAGGTGCCGATGTGGATGCCCGATCCTCCGGTAGATCAGACTGATCCGCTGACGCGGTCGGTGCCCAATCCTCAGCTGGATCAGACTGAGCTGCTGCCGCAGTCAGTGCTAGAGCAACTATCGGTGCTTGATCTGTGCGAGACAACGGCGATCGTGTCTGGTCTGCTATGATTAGCTTTCTAACTTGACTAGGATCCGTGACCGTGATCTAGTCTTTTTCTTCATTTCTTTTAAACGCGAGAAGGACTAATTGTGGCGTTTTTGTTAAACCAAACTGCAGTTCATCATAGGGATTCATCTTGTACTCAGACAACAGACTAATCCAATTTTTTCCAGTAATATAAGTGATGGACAGTGCCTTCATTACTGACACAACATAAGAAGTGAAACCTGCAAAAATAGCCATCGTAGAGCAAACCAAACGGTTTATTCTATGATGAATGTCACATGGCAAAACCTGCATCGTAAAATTGCAGGAAAAGAAAGAAAACATGACACTAAATCAATAAGATTTAGACAGTAAATCAATAAGATTTACTTGATGTGACACGAGTGAATCCTTACCAGGAAATCACTATGTTGAAGTACTAAACAGAAGATTGATCGTTCAACTACGCGTGGCATGCAGGGGCCCCGCCTACTCCCACAAGCAGGACAGTCCAAAGGTCGTGACAAATCGTATGGACTGAACATCCATGGGACTGGAAATCCTGGTGGGTGCGATAAACCCTGCAATGCATACATATATTGGAGTGTAACCATAATTGATAGACTGTCCTCACAAAAAATAATATATGGATACTTCAAAATATACAGACTGAATTGAGTGGACAGACATTAACATAGACCGTTCTCAGGACTGACCACACACCAAAAGCGGCAGTACTAATAAACAATACAGGGTTCACAAACACAAATCAAGTACTGAACAATAGTACTTACTACAGACAAGCAAAGTTGCACTAACTAAACTCTGCAGACTATTTTTTGCCACCGACCTATGGGATGAACCCGACATAACTGACTAGGCCATGGACTTCGTGTGAGATGTCTACATGCACCATCACCATCTTGTCAACCTTGGAGAACCTAACAGAGTGGTCTTTCCACTCATAAACATGATGATGAAGACAGGCCGCATCAGATTTGTTGGGAAACTTTACAAGAACCACACCCTTCGTAATCGAAGGCACAATCAGGAAATTGTTGTGGTCAAGTACAACCTCGAGAACACGCCTGACAACAATGCTACAGGAAAACACTAGTTTAGGACACGTGGCGACAAGGACACAGCAGCTGGATAGTTCAGCAGTAGAACTCATCATCAAGTCTTCCAATTCACACGGCATGACTTTGAGAACTTCATCTCCACCGCTAATTCAAACAAAAACCATATTTTATTACTACCTCCATTCAGAAATATAAGATGATTTTCGATATTATACTCCATATATGACTACATATACGCATAGAAATGAGTGAACAAAGACACTAGAACATGTCTTCAAAGGCATGAGAGCAGAGGGATTACATGCAATATCCATAACACAAGTTACTGAGGCAAATATACCCTCTTAAAAGGTAGCATTGATGTTCATAAAGTACTCCCTCCGTCCAAAAATTCTTGTCTTAGATTTGTCTAGATACGGATGTATCAAGTCACATTTTAGTATTAGATACATCCGTATCTAGACAAATCTAAGACAAGAAATTTGGGACAGAGGGAGTAGTTGAAAGTAATCTATAAGAAATCAGTGTCAACCTCTTGCATGTTTTGGTCAAAAGAGGAATTTAGAACCGTCATTTGGCACACAAAAATCACATGCAAGATCACCCAGAAAGTTGTACTACTAGTACTAGTACTGCGTGTTAGATGAAAAAACACGATCAAGATCGAGAAAAAGATCGTCAAGAAGAGATATTACCTGGACTTGCTTAATGAGGGATCCCGGAGAGGGGGGCTTGGACAGGGCGATGGCTTTGAGCTTGTCTGTGGTAGTCTCGGCGGGGTGCTTGCGCTTCTTCATACCATGAGCCTCGACGGTTTTGGCCGGAGCCATAGACATCACTTCGGCCGGTGCACTAGCGTCCATCAAGAAACTGTCAAATAGAAATAAAAGAAAAGAAACCATAATCACAAACCCAAAATAAGAAAATAGAGGGAGTTATAGGATCAGTCTCAGGGTTGCAAGACCGGGCCTTGGCCAGAAGCAGGTCGGGGTTTTCTTGAAGAAATGAGGAAAAAGATGAGGCAGAAGCGAGGGTTGGGTAGAGACGAAGCTGAGAGAGAAGAGTGAAATGATGGTTGCTTCGTCCGTGGAAAGGAGGGGGGTTTTGTGATTTGGCAGCTCATTGGCCATTACTGCGGCGCTTCGATCGGGGTAGTCTACCGTCACTCTACTACGGAGTAATATAGTGCATGGCTGGTGGACCCCGATGCTGGCTGTCCCACACGTCGGCGAAAGTGAGTAATTTAGTGCATGGCTGGAGGAGGATCCGCAAGGTAGAGCGTGTCCACTGTTTTCAGAAGAAAAAAATGATTACAGCAAGCGTTTCCACTTTTACGACGGAGGAGTGCGAAACACGGCAGCCACTTGAACATACACAATGCTCCTACTACTAGGCATGTGCAGTGGTTCATACGTGAGTACTACACAATCTTGTTGCTAGTGTAGTAAGATATGACGATAACAAATGATGTTGTGCGCATGTCAACTACTCCTATATGTAACATAGTATCACTTTTTCAACTGTCCGGTCGAGAATGGACGGTGAGATCAATGTTAACAGAACTAGGTCCACAACGCACGGAGAGTACGGTGCTATAGTACTCCACGAAACATGAACCACATGAAGCACGGATAGTGTTAGGCAGGGTGTATGAAGGGTGCACGGGATGGGAGCAAAAGTTCCCTTCTCGACCCACTTTTGGGTGTTTGGCAGAGTGCATGAAGGGTGCATGAGTCCACACTAGTAGGTTGACAAAAATACACGAAGAGGAAACAACTATATTGAGATGAGAATGCAACCAAACACACCCACACGCTTTGTGCTACAGTGACTGATCTGCACCGTCTGAGTTTGATCCAACGGTCATGTTGCGCCGAGACATGGACATGCCCATGCAGAGGGTTTAGCCCGACGGCCGGCATCATCGCGCTGGCACGACGGTAGGCATCGCGCAGCCGCAACACGTGCGTGGCAACTTGGTTCACCAAGTGGCTAAGGCAATCCTGGACCTCATCATGATCGGCTCGCTCGCACTCCAGCCGGCTCCCCTGATGGCCTATCGTATCTCCCGCTTTCTGCAGCAACGTCGCCGACGCCTCGAGCATCTTTGTGGTGGACGCCTGCCGCTTTTGAAGCTCCATGAACTCCCGCACATAATGGAGGAGCATGGCACTCCTCTCCTCCTTGAGCTCACAGAGCTCCACGTCCTTGGCCCTGAGCTCCGCATCCTTGGCATGGAGCTCCCATGTCAGGAGCCTCACCTCGGACTCCGTGATCTGCTGCGCCGCCATGGCACCAGGTAGAAGCAATGGGGAGAGGAAGCAAAGGGGGCGAAACGGCTGAAAGGCAATGCAATCTACGGGAAGGCGGAGGGAGCGGGGAATCTTTTGGTTTTCACCACGGTAAAACACCAGTCGACGACTTCTCACATCAAGGAGCAGTGGGTACAGTCGGAGTCATCATGACTAATTGCTGCCGCGCCTACTCCCGTCAATCAAAATATTAAAAATCCTGCCACGCATGCTCCCGTCAATAAAAAAAATTAAAAATCCCGCTGCACCCAAACACCAGAGCAACGCCGCGGTGGATATTTAAATTTACCTGCCGGCAAGTAGATAAAAAAAAGGGTGAAAAAACAAATGTGGCGGCGGGCTAGCTAATCGGTCGAACTAGCCCAACTAGCTAGCCACCGTGCTTCACTGATGTACTCGGCGGGAAAGGTGGTCTTTCGTGATTTGACGACTCATTTACTTGCTTCGGTGCTACGACCAAGGAGGACCCAGAAAACACGCGGTAGGGCATCCCACGTCAGGAAGAATATATGCGTGCACGACCCGGGAGGACCCCGAAACCACGCGGTAGGGTGTGCCACGTCTCGGCACGGAGGAAAAATGTGTGTGTAAAAATATACTATATCAGACATAGTAGAGTACCTATGATTCGACCTCGGGACCCAGCCAGTCGGTTGAAAACACCCCACTAGCCACACAGCTTCATCATGCAAACGTGGCACGGAGGATAGATGTGGTTAGCTCCGTCTCGGCCAGCCACAACGTCTCTTGTTCTAGGCGATTCTTCTATTTTCCAAGTTTTTTTAGTTGTAATAACACCACGGAAAGCTAGCGCCGCTCTTCATGTGTGCCCGTGCAAAGGTTAGACGATGGAGAGAAGAGAGATTGAGATCATAGACCTGGGACCCACCAGTAAGTGAGATAACGGTCATGCACGTGTTGACGAGGCACTCCCTCTACTCTACTCAACGCAAGTACTGTATAAAATCAAGTTATGGGACAAAGCCAACAACCGTTCGTTTTTTCAGGCTATCGACTTACGCTTTGTAGTCCAGGTTGCCATTTCGAATCTCGTCTTTCCGATTTGTTAGTTTTAGGTCCAAATTTGATTAATGAGAAGTGGGACCCCCGTGTGTTGTTCCGATGTTTCAGTGTAGGATGGTTTTTTGAACAAACACTTTGCGCGGTTAGACAAGTAATGGTACGAGTTACACGTTTTTTGCAAGTTTATGAACAAAAATGACAGCGGCATAGAATATCACATCCACCCCGCAGCTTAGATACTATGGTGATACGAGTTTTTACACCGTTGGAAGTGAGATCCAATGGCTTGGGAGTAGTCTTTGTAATTATGCGCAATTTCCAAACTCTCCAAAGGTTTTTTTACAAATAAAACATTCAGGCCTCGTGTGTGCCGCTGCATCTTCGATCCAACGGCTCCCCGGTGCTCATACTAGGTGCTCCCCGTAGCTTAATTACCCACTACGGTGATTGGAGTAGTTGTGGGCCGAATGCTACGAAAATATAATCTAAACCGACTGGAATAAATGCCTACACAAATTAATCCAAGGTTGGAGTGCTCCTCGCAATGTAAATAGCTACGGCTTTGCGAGGGATGGAGAGGTAGTAGCTTCAACGCGTGGAAGATACGGTGTGAGAAAGCAAGGTCAATCGAGAGAAATATAGATAGAGAGACAAAGTGAGTGTGGTCCGACATTCATTGAACAAATATATATGCTCTGGAGAGATATTGTCCTATTGAGCTTTTTGGCATGGGTGAGGGTTGTAAGATAGAGCTTGCGAGATGATCCAGTCACAGACGTGTAGATATATTTTGTGCGTGAGAGGAAGCAAGGTGAACCGATCACATAGGGTCGCCGTGCGAGCGAAAGAGTGAGACGGGTTGGAGAGAGTGACCTAGATAGACGATGTGCGTGAGAGAGTATACAATGTGAATAGGTCGAATTGGGCTCAACATGGTGATATATCGTTTTTGTCCGAGAAAGAGCAAGGTCAATCGAGACATACGGAGAGAGAGAGAGAGATTGAGTGAGCGTGGCCCACCATGAGGTCGAAAGAGTGGTGGCGGCTTGGATGGACTGACCTAGATAGACAATTTGCGTGAGAGAGTATAGAGTGTGTCGATCGAGGCCCGAACAGGGAGATATATCATTTGTGTGTGAAAGAAAACGGGGTTAAACGAGACTCAGATAAAGAGAGCGAGATTGAGCGAGTGTGGCCCGTCGTGTGGAAGAAAGAGTGAGATAGTCTCGAGGGAGTGACCTAGATATACAACGTGCGTGCGTGCGCATGCACGAGAGGTTGGGGGGCTAGATAGGCAATGCATGTATTTAGCGCGAGAGGGTGAGAGGGAGAGGGGGAGAGAGAGAGAGAGCTCGGCAGGGGTGCAATGGAGGGTGTGTGAGGTAAATACATTTGGTAACAGAGTGGAAAAAGGGGTTGTGTAGTTGAGAGACTAAGAGATCTAAACATGGAGAGAAAGAATGAACATGTGTTGGAAACCGATAGCTTCCTAAGGTGGTTAGGAGAGGAAGATTGACCGATACAGGAAGTATGTAGGGTTTGTGCGGGGGGGGGGCTAAAAACAACATTTGAATGTACATAGTACGAGACTTAATATCGATGTTTCAATTCGGTGTTCATTGTAAGATTTGAACCGAGGACCAGGCATATGGGTAATTATTTCGAATTCGTGCCATACTAAGTTTCGAAAAGTTGACATTGACTCAGTTCGTTGTGCTATTTTGTAGGTCATATGTTTGAATCAATCCAAAAGTTTTCTCACTACCATGGTGTTCATCATATACATATGAATTTGTATTAAAAAGTAGCATGGATACAGTGAAATGCGAAATCCACGTTAGAATTGGAGATCGCTACGTGACACACACTCTAATTCAAATAACTAACTACGTGACACACACTCTAATTCAAATAACTAATTATGTGACACACACTCTAATCCATGTTAGCGTGGGTACCGTTTCGATTTTTTTTTCAAATAACTCCTCATTAATTAATTTATAGTACTCCCTCTGTTCACTTTTATAAGACCTTCAAGACATTTCAGACAATGTGCAAAACAGTTCATTTTAAGTTGTCTGAAACGACTTACAAAAGTGAATGGATGGAGTATCTCGTTTCGAATGACTAATTATTGCAAGGAAAACACGGGCATGGTAATACATACAGATTTGTTTGCAAATGAAAGAAGATTCGTTTGCATTCTCAAATGTAGGCGCACCAGGCAAACCAAGGTCGTGTCGGGGTGGACGCTGCTTCGGTGCCTTAAAGGAAACTGCCTTTGGGTCACTGACATGTGGGCCAGCCACCTGTTGGGCCCATATGTCATGGACACAAAGGCAGGTGCCTTAAGGCACCGAAGCATAGTCCTGTCGGGGTGGTCGCGTGTGTCGGACGGACGCGTAGCACCCAGCCACCCATCCCCCTCCCCCCCAAAAAAAGGACGACGACAATATAAGTTTGCACTTCCATGTTTTGGATTGAAATATCTGGCGGCCCCAATTCCAGCCCTGCAAAATCTCTCTTCTCCACCGTCCCCTTCCGCGCCTAGATTGCTCAAATCCCTAATTCGCCGCCAACCCTCGAATCCCCCCTCGTCTCTTTCCCCACCGTTCCCCACCTCTGTGCCGGACGACAACGGCGAAGACGACGGTCGCGCTTCACCACCGCACCGGAGCTACCTCATCTACGCCCTCGTCCATCGACAACGTCGGCCACCGCAACCAACGTGCCTCACAGACACCGAGTTCCACTGCATCAGGTGCGCTTCACCGACGCCGTCTCCCAGCTCACTGAGGCTACTTCACCGAGCACATCGTCGCACCTCCGCCCCCCGAGGCCGTTGGGGCTTCACCAACGGTCTCGTCCACCGCATCGTAGCGCTCCGCTGCCACTCAAGATCTGCATCCGTGCGCGGCCAGCCAATGCCAGCGCATCACCCTCAACGGCTCTGAAGTGACCCGCACTCTAGCTAGGCGAGCATGCCCAAACGCTGGCCCAAACTAGGTATACACACATCACTCCCGTGTGCACTGTTCCCATGATGTTTGGATATCCTTTCACTGCTCTCTTAGCTTACACGCCTATGCAACTCTGACCTTAACTCTTATTTCTTCTGGGGATATCATCTGAAACAAGCAAATCCATATTTTAGCGAAGCATGACGGTGCTACGGGATCTAGTACACATCCTGCACACCCGTATAACCTTGTAAGTATCTGTCCTCCGGTACAACATCAAGGTCGATTCCTCTTATTTGATCAACCATTCGTCGTGTTAAAAATGCAGAGGGGGATGCAAGGAGCACAAGGCTTGCACATCCAAGCAAGTGGTAACATGGACTTGTACATGGAACATCCCAAGCGCAAGCAGAGCTGCAGTGAGCCTGTACAACGAGCTAGCATAAGTCCCTGCATTTCATTTAATTCATACTGGCATTCGTGTATGATTTGTGTGCAGTGGCTGATCCACGAATTCAAGTTACCAGGGGCGAACATTTAACTTAAAAAATACGAAGGCACTTGCACTCTGGAAATCAACATAACTTGAGAAATGTGAAGCTAGATGCACTTTGAAAACCAGCTAATGATCCAAAGTAGTTCAGATTATAAACACTAAATGATGCAAGCACCAAAAAACACAAAATGCAACATGGTGTACAAGGACTACAAACATGGTCTGTACCTTCTTGAATTATTCGTTCTCTGGCTGAAAATATCAAAGTGTAATTGCACGTATAACCAGTGCGCAAACTGCATATCAATATATCTATCCTGCATAAGTATGCCAATAGTTTCAAACAACAGATTAGAAAAGTACTTATGCTATGTTGTCATGATACGGGGACTTTCTGGTAGATGGCCTCGACGTTTCCTCAAGCTATGAAAATGCACTATAATTTGCTTGTCATCAATGCCTGCAAATCTCCGTCTCTCTCAACATAGTAGATCATCATTAGACACTAAATCCTTCAATGAGCTTGCAAAATGCTTGCATTAGATCCCTCATTAGACACTATATGTTCATCACCAGGAGCATGTAAAATGTTTGCATCAAATCCTTCATTAGTAGTCTGTTCATTAGACACTTCAGGCTCAAGAACAACATGAGCTTGTATGTTTGCACCGGAAACTTGATTAGATACATCAGATTCAGTCAGTTCAGTATTGATTGGGGGAGTTATAAAATAAGTAGAAATTGGTTTCGTTTTCTCATAGATTCCCTACATACAAGCAGTTTTACAACACCATCAGGTTTAACTATTGGCCAGAAATTGAAGAGTTGAATTAGATATAATCAGAGATGTGATGTACCTGCTCGTTGCGCATGCTACTCTTGCAAGCTGCGATTGTCCGTTTGCGCAAGCTCGATGCCATGCCTGTGCTGCCGCCGCTGCCTCCCACACAGGCTACACCCAGGGTTGGATCTTCATCTTCTTGTCCTTCCGTTCTCTTGAAGCCAAGCGACCGCCCTCCAACGAGGGCGCGAGGAAGTGCTGTGTCGGTCTGTCCATCGGCGGCTAGGTTAGGAGCAAACCAGACTGGAGGCTGGAGCGAATGAATTGGGATTTTTCCTGCTGTCGATCGATATGGGAGGCGTTCATTTGGGCCGCGAGCCTGCTATAGGGCATGCCTTGCACTTATGTTATTGGCCCATCCAAATTGAAACATTTTTCTTCATTTTTTACATTGCATGTTCGTGCGTTGGGACGAACAAAACTAGCGTGGGCCAACCTGGACGACTCAAACTAGGTGCACACTTTCCAGCCACCTAAGGCGGTCGCCCATACCAGCCCCTATGTTGGCGTCGCCCCTTTTTGCCTGTATGATTGGATAGTGAAAAATATTCCAGTGGCGCTTTTGATTTACCCACAAAATGGTTGAAGTGCTTGTTTCTATGAACCGAGTTCGCCAATAATGTGAAGGATGCCAGTATTTTCATCCTATTGTAGATTGCTTAGATCTTGATATGCCAAATTCGCATGAAATATACAGTAAAAGCCAGTGTGATGTGTTTGGCTACAACTAGTCTGACTACACATCCTCATATAACATATCAAGGACGCATCATCTTACCAGATTAACCATTCGACTTACCCATGCAGTGTGGAAAGAAAGAAGTATTGGGACTGCGTATCCAAGCAATTGATGCCATGGACTCCTTCGTACAACTTTGTAAGCGAAAAAGAAGTTGCAGTGTGCCTGTACAAAGAACTAGCGTAAGTTCAGTTACCTGCTTCTCGGAATTTTAGTTAGCCACTTATTGCAAAATTGTTCAATTACGTTGCTTGGCTTAATTTAGTTTGCTACTGATTACATAATGGCACAAGTTGTTAATCATATTGTAGACTGCGCCTATCTATGTGTTTGATACTTACTGTTAAGAATTACCTGTTTGCCTTAACTTAAATGTCTACTTGTTTGTTTAATTGCTTTGCTGCTGCAACAGCGGGTTACAATGATGTTAATAACTACTTTTCAGCATCCAATTGAAACTCTTTAATTCCTTGTTTGTTTAACTGGTTTGCTGTTATAACTCCCAGTTGAGATGTTTTGCTAACTTCAACTTTTCTGAATCCAATCGGAACTTTAATGGCAAAACAGGTTAGCCCAAGATCAAAGAGCGAGGTCCCCATGGACGTTGCATCATCCCACAGCAGTGGCACTGGCCCAATCATGCATTATGAATTGCCAACTACTGATGCTCTAGAGGCTAAACTAGTGGTAGAAAGAAATTCTGCTTCTGCACTTAGAGATGAAGTTGACATGTTGAGGAAGCAAACAGCACAATCACAAGCAGTACTCAAGACAACCATTAAATATTTGGTGGATTTCAAAACGAAGCAAGCTAAGACTGACCGGATTGTTAAGGTCCTGAAGGAAAAAAGGAAATTAAATTCCTACTTGGTAAATCATAGGTGAAATGTTCTTTCCATAGTTGAGTAACCTTTGTGTTGTCTGTTCATGTAATCAATCAAACCATTTGTTTTAGAGATCATGTAATAATTATTTTTTTGTTTGTAATTTTATTTGAGCACAAGTCTGTATTAATTGATAAGACTCGGAGACATTTCATTTGGATTGCTGTGCCAGACCTACAAATATGCCAATTGGGCTGAATGTGCATTCAACAATAGTAGTATAGATGGACCATAAGTGGCACGCATCGGAAAGGGCCAAGATGCTGGCTAAAAAAGGATGTTGTTGTAGCCAAAAAAAAGTACAGCGGCCTGGCTTATGTATGTTAGTTGATATTATTGATCCATATACTCTATAAGTGTTTATATGTCTGTTAGTTCCATACATTCTTGGTTGATTGACTCGGTATTTGAATCTTGATACATCGCTTGTGTACATATCTAAATGGGAGTACACATTATGTTGCGTGTGACATTTGAGTTGGACATGAAGTGTTCCAAATATTCGAATTCACCTTAAACTGGATTCTAGTTTCTGAATTTGAGTATCGGCATTTGTAAACCATATTCATATATGACAGTGGAATACATCTTTGTCGTCCTTTTGAAGATATATAAAAACACATAGAATGATCTATAAAGATTCATATAGGAATACAAAATGGATTCGAATTTAGTTGCCAGGGTAAACGTGGATGCTTATTGTCCCAAAATTCGAAAGAAACAGCAAAATGTCCACTCCCACATCAGCTGCCCGAAGCCAAGTGTTTGGGAGATGGAAATTACTGTCTACCCATTACACGGACAATCCATCGGCCCGATTTCCACTGCTCTAAATAGGGGTAGGTTAGTAACTTCAATTAGACGTGACACGACCGCCTCTGAGCCCATTCCGACACGGTGGGCGGCAAACATGGGCGGCAAAACACATTTGATTCAAGCTCGTTCGAAAGACCTCTGTTTCTCCCTCCATTCCCCATTCATACATGGTGGGCGGCAAAACACCCTCTCCTCGTCCGAAATAGATGTAGGCTAATATTTTAAATAGGGGCAGATGTGTAACGTCCATCAGACGTGACACAACTGCCCTACCTGTCAGCTCCGTTCATACACCATGGGCACCAACCGTGGGCGGCAAAACACCCTCTCCTCGCCCGAAATAGTTACCGGCAAATATTTGGGAGATGCGAGATTACCGTCCTATCCCCAACCGACGAGACATCCAAATCTGAAACGGGGGATAAGTTCGTAACTTTCCCATATTTCAGACAGGCACGTCCCAAAAACATGGTTCCCCGTACCTCTCCCTCCATTTTCCCATTCATACACCGTCCGCGCTAGAACACCCAATTCCCACACCAGCCTCCGTCCGCCACCCCATCCATCGCCGCCGTCCTCCACCACATCCATCGCCACCGTCCTCCACCATGCTGGAGCGCCTACCAAGACCGCGTCGTCCACTGCTAGAGATGGACGTTTATCATCCACGGCGACAGACCAATAGCCTTGCATCGCGTCCTCTGGGTTCATCGGTGCCGTCTCCTCTTTGTCGGGGCCTCTCACACGACCTTCTCTTCCACCGCAACGGGACTTATCCCCTGATGCACCCGTCTACCGTCGTAGATCTGCTTCAACGTCACCGACAGCCATCGCACCCCCGATGCCTACACGGCGCCGCAAGAGAGGTGGTACTTCATATCTCCTCAACTTTTTGATCTCAACCAGAAAATAGATCTTAACTTGGTTACTCTACTTTCTTTTCAGCTCTTAGAATTTAGTTCTTAGTTCGAAGCAAACAATGGATGCTAAATATCATTTCTCCGGTTTGCAGCTTCAAATCTGCCATGGCACAGCCATAATATGGTTTAATTGATCATGCTTAGGGTTTAATTGATCATGTTGGTTCCGTGGTGGTTTCTTTAATAGAAATCAGAGGGGAAACCCTCTTTTGCTAAAAAAATATATGCTTCAAGTTCCCCCCTTTTATGATCACTATACGATCAGAATACATGCTTCATGTCATAATAACACTGCTCCACCCATCAAGCTAAACAAGCTTAGTTGTTCAAATACGAATCTAATATTATTAAAACATAGTTGTTTAATTGGTCAGCTAAATGTTCCTAAATTAGTTTCGAAAATGCATGTTCACCGCTCGGGTGTGTATCTCTGTGTGTGGTCTGGTCAGCACGGTTGGGGAGGTGAACTTTGCATATGCAGGGGTTTATAGGGAGACACTCTCCGAGTTGAAACCGCAATGCATTCCATAGATAATCTGACTACTTTTTATGTTTTCATGAATCTCAGATTCTGAACAGCATCATAATGATTATGAGCTTGCGCGCACGAAAAGAATAAAGCAGAACAATGCCATGGCTATCAAACTTGGCATTAAGGGACTGAAATCAAGTCTGGATGCAATGCAATGCGAACACTCTCCACCTACAGATTCATGCTCAGAATATGATCCTAACAGTGATTCTGAGCTAGAGGGAGACCTAAGTCAATGTAGCTCCCTAGTGGAGGAGTGAGAGGAAGATGCCCTATCTTATTCACCAATCAAGGTACTTGCTCTAACCTTCCAAGGTTACATTGCTCGCACATATCTTGCAACTGATGATTTGCATTGCTTCTACTTTGTTGAACCACCATTAGCTTAGTTTACACATCGTGTATGTGAATACGCCCTGCCTATCCATTTTCAGTACATATTCCATTTGTCATCATACCATATTTATCCATTCAAATGATGTTCTTGTGTATCAGACGTTCAAAAGGAAGAGGGCGATTGCTGATCGTGGAGGAGCACAAGCAAAGTATTTGGAAAAGGTAGGGGCACCTAATAAATAAAATAGCCCATTAGGTGTAGTTGCAATATCACCTGACCCACAAAATACCCCAACTCTAGCAAACTCTAGCCCTACTACACTGGTCATTTCTGATGCCCCAACTCAGCAGACCCCAACTGCAGCAAACAGTATGATTATGCCAGTTGACATAGCACCAGTTGTACGACGCAAAACCCCCCATTCCAGCAAAGAGTACACCAAATGCAGTTGCCAAATCCCTTTTCAAACCCGAGAGAGCCCCAATTGCAGCAAATAGGACCCCTGTTCCATTTCTTCCCAGTTTAGAAGGCGAAGCTTATGTTGTTGTCAGGAACTTTGTGCGCATCTTTCCTTCATGGAAAGATTATATCGTAGACACAGAACAATTTCCAGTCTTCCTCTGCAACTTACACGTAAGTAATGTACTAATGTTATTCATGGTCATTACTGCATATGTTTCTGCTGACAGAAGACACAAGATTTCATTCTTTTAAATAGGCGAGGCGCAAACTGGATTATGATGACGAGCAAGGGTTGGTTGCGCTTTTCAAGCACTCGTTGATGAAGTATCGTTCCTACCTAAGGCAAGCGCACTTCGATGGCAAGCCTCTGAACGAAATTTCTGTAAAGTCTCTGGTGCTACATTTATCCGACGGTGACTGGAATAATCTTGTTACACATTGGTCTCGGCTGCAGCGTAAGGTACTGTCTATGATATCACATCACAATTTGAACTAAATTTCTGCATTTGCCTTAATGTCTCACTTGTATGAAAACTGTTAGCAGAAGAACATTCGTTCTCAAGGGACCACAGAATCTCGCAACTATACAACACGCTGCATTGCTCTTGTGAGTACCTCTTGCCCTGTATGACCATACTTACTTTCATAGATGTTTGATTATGTAGCATCACTGCACATGTTAGCCTCGTAATTGTCCATTTGGTGGACATTATAAGATCCGTATGGACTCTTACATAAATTTAGAATCAACCCAATGCTTTTGAAGAGCTTTAGCTCTGCAGTCCTCTTGTAAGGACTGAACGTGGTCTATCACTGTACTTACATTAACAACTACTCCCTCCGTCCTATAATATAAGAACGTTTTGTACAGTACACCAGTGTTCAAAACACTCTTGTATTATGGGAAGAGGGATTGGTTCATTTTGTAGCATTCTGCATCTTATCTCCCTTGCCCACCATTTACTAAAAAAGATCAGATCTATATTTAATCTTACCAACAAGTAGAATACACAGACAATGCCAGTGCAGAAGTGTAGCCCATTGCTCTTGTCAGTACATTTTGTCCTGTAACGCTTGTACTTACAGGGATTGGTAGTTGATTATGTAGCATCAATCTGCATCTTATCGGCATTATCCTCTATCCCT